>NC_045429.1:42928330-43185830 GCF_902635505.1 Sarcophilus harrisii | reverse complement strand
AGATTACACGATGATCAATTCTTATGGACATGGTTCTTTTTAACAATGAGGTGATTCAGGCCAATTAAAGTGGTCTTTTGATGGAAGAGAACTATCTGAACTCAGAGAGAGAGAGAGAGGACAGTGGGAATTAAATGTAGATCACAACATAATATTTTCACTTTTGTTGTTGTTTTTTGCTTTATTTTGTTTTCTTTCTCAATTGTTTTCCTTTTTGATCTGATTTTTCTTGTGATAATTGTGAAGATATGTAAAGAATTGCACATGTTTAACATATATTGGATTATTTGCCATCTGGGGAAGGTAGTGAAGAGAAGGGAGGGAAAAATTTGGAACGCAAAATTTTGCAAGGGTGAATGTTGAAAATTATCTATGTATATGTTTTGAAAATAAAAAGCTTTAATCCAAAAAAAAAAAAAAGAATAGAAGTTCTTTGAGGGCAAAGCTTGCTTTACATTGTACCTGGCATGTTGATTAATTGATTAGTTGACTCTTTCCACATTCATGTTTAGAGTGAAAAAATCTGTATTGGTTGTGTACCCTGGATCTTGAGAACAAATTTTACTAAAAACAGGTATGACATTCATTCACTCATTTCTCCTCCAGAACATGGAAAATGGTCATTCCACATGTCCCATGATGTAACCCAGCATGAAAATGTCAATTATCATGCCTATAGCAAGTAGGGAATTAAAAGGCTCTCTGTCTTGGTAAAATATTGAGGGTAAAAAAGGGACTGTATTTCTTCTTCTTGAAAAGTAACTTTTGCATGGTCTCCAACAGGAATTTTGTTTTACAATGATTTTACCCATTTTTCACTTTACCCTTAAGAGTTTGGGATAATCCTTTATAATTCTGTCATTGTTGAGTATTATGTTTCAGCATGAGTCAGATTCATGAATTTTCATTTTTCAAGGGATTATAAAGTCTATTTTAATAGACCTTTTTTTCTAGTTTATAGATAAAGAAATTGGGGCCCAGCAAATTAAAGTGACTTGTTCATGGACACATAGACAATTAATAGTGGAATTCATGTCTTCAAAGTCCTAATTCACATTTGTGTTGTTTTATATATTTCATGATTTTTCTATGCTTTTTCTTGCATGCAATTTGCTATAAAACTCAGCACTCATCTCTTACTTGCCTTATAGGTTATCTTCTATTTTGATTGCCCACAAATTACATTATTCCTTTACTCTCCTGCATAAAATATAACTAAAAAGTAAAATGTGTTGTTCAGTCTTTTTTCATCATGTCCAACTATTTGTGACCCTTTTTGGAGTTTTCTAGGCAAAGATATTTGAGTGATTTTTTTTTTTCCATTTCCTTCCCTAAATCATTTTGCAAATAAGGTAAATAATAAATGTCTGAGGTTGGATTTGAACTCAGGAAGATGAGCCTTCCTAATTCCAATTCCCAAACCTGTATCCCATTTATATATATATATATATACGCTTTATCACTATGCCATTTACTTGCCTGCTGTTATAATATGTATTAAGGAGAGACAGACAGACACAAAAAGAGAGACAGAGAGACAGACAGAGACAGACCAAGACAAAGAGAAAGAGAGACAGACACAGAGAGACAGAGACAGAGACAGAGAGAGAAAGAGACAGAGAGACAGAGAGACAGAGAGAGACAGAGACAGAGACAGAGAGAGACAGACAGACAGACAGAGAGACAGAGAGAGAGAGACAGACAGACAGACAGACAGAGAGAAAGAGAGACACAGAGAGAGGCTTTTTTACTTAACTATTTTTTTATACAGGAGCAATAAGGGAAGTTAGTACTAAGGAAAAATAAGGATCACAGAAAATAAATGCTAGAATGTTTTAGGCTAAAAGAAAGGAATAATATCATGGACCTGAAAGAAGAATGAAAAATAGAAACATAAGCATATCATGAAAAACCCACCCATTCCATCCAATTCATTGTCCTATCTGGACAATTATTTTTTTTTGTTTGTTTAAAAAAAAACACAAAGAATTCACTTAAATTATTCTTTTAATGTTTGAAAATGAATGATACCCCATGCTTGGATATAACAATAATTCATATTTAAGTAGCATTTTAAGGTTTATGATGTTATTTTAACATCAACCTTATAAAGTAGGCATTACATGCATTTTTTATTCTTGATAAATAGATGAAAAAATAAGCTTAGAAAAGTAAATTTAATTATCTATACTTACATATTATATGACTGAACTAAGATTAAAAATCTGACATTTTGACATTGTGATCAGTTAGTCAGCACACATTGATTAAGCACCTACTAGATAGATACCAATCACTGTGCTAAGTACTGTGGATTCAAAGAAAGGCAACATATCTTTCTCCTCTCAAGAAGCTCACAGTAGAATTGAAGAAACAACATTAAAACAGCTACATTTAATCAGGACAGAGTCAAGATAAATTGGGAATAGCAAACTGAGAGAAGTCATGGTGTTCATCCTTCCATCTCAAAGAGGATCAATGACATCTTCAACAGGATTTTGTCTTGACTTCCAAGTGAATTGGATTTAAGTGAAGCAGAATTGAGCCAAGTCATCATCTTTAATCTTTCCTCCAGAGTCATCTGAGACCAGTGATGAGATATAGATCAGATGAGTAATGGTGACCCTGGTTACAGAGGGAGACCTTGGACTTTTAAGTTAAGACCTTTCCCAAATCTCATTCTGTCTGAGGCAATATCAATTTAGTAGTTGAGGGATAGGTAAAAATTGAGGCAAAAGATGGCTTCATTGTGAAGGCACTAAAATTAGGAGGGATCTGAGGAGGCTCCTCGTAGAAGAAGCATTTCAATTGGGATTTGAAGAAGTCAGAGAAGACAGGAGGTAGAAATAAGGAGGGAGAGAATTCCAGGTATGAGGCAAAGATAGTAAAAATAAACATTGTTCAGAGACAGAGTGTCTTGTGCAAGGGACAGCGAGAAGGTCTCCAGTCTCACTGGAAGAGTAATACAAAGTCAATAGTGAATTATAACAAGGAGATGATAGGTAGAGGTCTGGTAATGAATGCCAAACAGATGATTTTATATTTGATTTCAGAAATTATATGGAGCCCTGGAGTTTATTGAAGAGGGAAGTGACATGGTCAGACTTATATTTTAAGAATATTAATGTGACAGTTGTATGGAGGATGGATTGTAATGGGAAGAGAGCTGAGGAAGAAGACCAACTAGTAGGAGTAGTCCAAATATGAGCTTATGAGATTCTGCCTTCGGGCAGGGGAGGAGAAAGGGGAAGTGTCAGAGAAAGAAAGAGACCTCTTCAAGAAACATTATTATGCTATTTCCAGTTACCCTACACAATGATTAAAAAGAGAAATAGTTTTTGGCTAATTTAATCATTTTATTAATAAAGTCAGCATATTATTAATGGTCTTTTGGAAGTCTCTATTAGACCAGAGATAATCATGATGGCAAATATGCCTTCCCATCCTCTCCTACACAGTAAGTCATTACTTATCATAAAGTAATAATGAAAATAAAATAAAAGAAAAGAATAATCATCACATCAACTGTACTTGACTGCATATGAAATAATCTACATTGTGTCCCTACATCTGTGAAATGGGATTGGAGGTTAAACTTTATTATATATTAATAATCAGATGATGGCAAAATAAGGTTACCTCTTATAAAACTGTTTAATCTTGACTTGTCCATGAGAGACACTTGCTTAAAGGTTTAAAGCATCATTTTTTTCCCAGTTGAGAAAAAAAAAAATCTTTGTTCTAGCCACCAAACAATAATCATAGTGAGATTTTGCATCTTTCACAACTTTCACTGAAATATACACCTTCTAAGATGTACCTCAGATAAAAGTCTGACTCTTCCTGTTCTTTAATTCCTGAGATGATTCTCATACACATTTTGTAGAGAAGAAAAAGTAGGAATACAAGTTGGCAGTTATTGATGTCATCTTCATTATCTTTTTCTTTTGGCAGAAGCTAGATCATGTGTGGTTTTTCCTTCTAATTTGTAGGTATCTTGACTAAGATTGCTTGAGAATTTATTCCTCAATCCTCTCAAAATTGGGATGTAGACAATAGAGATATAGCCATGTATACCTGCTTTGAGTGAACAACTTTTTGCTTTTGCTTTCTAATGCTCAATTTTTACTTCCTTTTAGGGTCATTTGTGATAGTATGTTTGTTTGCACACATACACATGCATATGGATATAATTATATACATATATATATATATATATATACATATGCATATATGTATGTGTTTATATAATGATGTCTATATAAAAATATACATGCACATATACATGTATATACATAAATATGCATATCTATATCTGTCTGTTTATCCATCTATCTCTCTATCTGTCTGTCTGCTTACAGTAAAGTGATACAGTGGATAGTGTGGGCCTGGAGTCAGATTCATTTTTCCTGAGTTCAAATCTGACCTCAAACACTTACCAGCTGTGTGACATTGGGCAAGTCATTTGACTGTTTGCTTTAGTTTCCTCATTTCTAAAATGAACTGGAGAAGGAAATGGCCAACCACTCCAGGATTTCTTTCTGCAAAAAAGGGTCACAAAGTGATAGATAGCATTTCAAAGTCTGCAGAGCTTAAAAATATTATTTCATTTGATTCTCACAACACCCTTACAAGATAGTTATTTATCATTATCCTCATTTTAGAGATGAAGAAAATGAGATTAAAAAGTGTGTCAATAGAGGTAATAAATATCTGAGCCAGATTTGAACTCAGGTCTTCTTGTCCTGTATAGTTATCTATTCACTGTGCCACATAACTATCTAGGTCCTTTACAAATATTGCCTTCTTTGATCCTTCCTATAATCATACAAAGTGGCATTATTTTGCTTATTGTAGAATAGGAAATTAAGAGTGAGAGATTAAATAATTTATGACTTTTAGATAGTAAATAAACTTGTGACCTAAGATTTGAACTCAGATCTTCCCGGAGCAAGTTGGTGAATAGAATGCCTGGAAACAGGAAGACTTCTTTTCATGAGTTCAAATTTTCTTTTGGATGATTAATCACTATATGATCCTGGGTAAGTCACTTAATCCTGTTAGCTTCAGTTTCCCTATCTGTAAAATAAGCTGGAGAAGGAAATGGCAAATCACTCCATTATTTTTGCCAGGAAAACCCAAAATGAGGTCATAAAGGGATGAGCATGACTGAAAATTTACTAAAAATAAATTTCTGGATCTAAGGCTTGAAATCTTTCTACTCTACCATCTAATTTTTTTTTTTAAATAATAGCTTTTTTGTTTTCAAGATATATACAAAGATAGTTTCCAATATTCGCCCTTGTAAAACCTTATATTCTATATTTTTCTTCCTCTCCTCCTCAGCCCCTCCCATAGACAGCAAATAATCCAATATATGCCATCTAACTTTTGTGGTAGGTTCTGAAGAAATAGAAAGTTGATATGAGACATTAGTTATGTGCCTGGAGGAAGTGTTTGTTTGCATATATGTCTCTCATTGATTTCCATCTAAATACAGGGTTAAGGGTACTTACAGCTAAAGTTTATCAGGCTCGTGACATATATTCTCAAGTCATAAAGCATACTAGGAAACACCTAGCTGACTTTATTAAGTGTAATAAAAATGTGTAATGCTTGGTTCATGATCAGTGCTAAAAGATTATCGATATCCCTATAAAACCAATGACAAATATGGATGTGCATATGTCTATGAATATGTATAGATTGATTAACGATCAGTCAAGATCTCAAATTGGAAATTAAATAAATGTTCATTTTAGTATTGCCTGAGGAAGTTGAAATTTTGCTTCCCTTTCTCCCTTTTCCCTCTATGTAATACTTCCCCCCTCCCACCCCTCATCCCTCTACTTAAAACACTGCTTTCACCTAGCTCACTGCATGGATAAAATCACAACTTTCTACTCAACTTCCCAGCTCAACTGGGTGCCACTCGTTTTAATTTCATGACAACGTTGTTGTTGTTCTTAGCCAGTAGCAAACTACTAATGGCCATAGCATCAACTTCAGCCCTTTAATTTATTAAAATGAAATGCTCTGGAAACCCATTAAATAGGCATGTGCCCTCTGGGGTGTGTTCAGCATTTTGTACAGTATTATAAACTAGATTCAAGTTGGGCCATGATTTGTACTTGGTACAATTTCATTTCTCATTTGCTTTCTAATGTCTGGGAGCAATGGTTTCCATACCACCATCCAAAGACAATGTTTCCATAAATGCTGTTTTTTCTCCGATTGATACAGGATGCTAAAACATACTAAACCCCTGCTTCCAAAAAAAAAAAAGAAAAATAGACCAGCTAATGGGACTGCTATTTCTATTTTATTTTCCTTCATTTTCTGATACCAGTGCCTGATTTCAGCGTGAAATTATTTCCAAGTTTTCAAATGAGCTTAGTTAAGGAACAAAATATTTACACCCTCCATACTTGTGCTTGTTCACAGCTAGATACAATACAGATGCTAAGTCCGCAAAAGCTTCTGCAAATCTATAATAAAATAATTAAATTAGTGGGCTGTGTTTAGATCAGAGATTCTTGGTTGCCAACTCTTAAGAACTCTGGGAATTCCGAGCCACAGAAGGATCATTTGAAGTCCATTTGGCGGAAACGTCAGAAACTTGCTGCTCTTGGGAACATCCTTTTCCAATAACATTTATAGCTCTAGATGGAAGCGAAAAGCACCATATGTTAAGAGTTTCCTGCAAAGCTTCCTGGTAAGAGAGGAAATAAATTCAACTTGTCACATCTGCTTGTGGGCCAGTCAAGTAGGATTTTATCACAGCCTTAAGTGGTTTACAAAACTGTCCTGTTATCGACTGAAGGGGCTTTACGTTTCAGAGTTGGGTGTTTGGTTTTTCCTTTTTTTTTTTTTTTTTTAATGCTGATGTTCATAATATAAATCATTAAATTATTTTTCTTCCTTAGACTTTAGTTGCTGCACATCATCACTGGCTTCTGAACTATTCGAATTATTCAAAATGATTCAGCTAACAATCATTCACAAAGTCCCCATAGCCTTTCATGGCTTAGCTGCTAGAAGGCCTTGGGGTCCTAATTCTACCTTAGTTTCAATCCATGGATTCTTTTGGTTTGCATAATTTAAATTGAGAGTTGCATTTAATCAGGATAAATTGATTATCCACTATGCTAAAATATTTCCCAACTGATTTTTTGCCATGCCAAAGACCCACAGGGTCAGATGAGATTACTGTGCCAGAGGTTTAGGTGCATACAAGGAAAAGTACTACAACTTGCATTATAAACCAAATCTTTTCCCTAAAATGGTATATGCTCCTTTTTTTTTTTTCATCTTTCTTTTTTTTTTTTTTTTGTCATAAATGTTTCCAAAGATGTTAGTAACACTCTGGGCATTTCAGTTTTCTGTCATAAGTGACGTCCTCTTCCATTTGTGAATGAAGAGAAAATGTGGTAGGGGATGAAAGTATTCTCTTGTTCTAATTAAGCATATATCAGATTGATAGTAGTTGTTACACAGTGAGAATAGGTTTCAACTCACAGACTAACTCTTTTAGAACAACTGTCTTTTTACATGACGGTGCCCAGAAATTTTTAAAGAATAGCTTAGGACTTTTAAATTGAGTAAGATCACATTTGCACATTCCATATCAATTAATGTCAAATAGACTTTAAAAATTAAGAAATAGGATCAGCTATTTAGGGATGAAAAAGAACTGAAAGTTTATCTATTTCAACCTCCTCAAGTTATGACTTAAAACCTGAGGGTTCCCAGAAGTTAATGTTTACAGATTGTTAAGTAGTTAAATGACAATTAAGATTTGATTACAAGATCTCTGATTCCAAATTCTGTATTCTTTTCAACATATTGCACTGAATTCATGTTAATATTTTGGTAGTAACATTATTATTTGAGGAAAAAATTACCTGGTTGACACAGGAAGGTGGATAATAAATCTTTCTTAAAATATTCATTGATGTTAATAAGTATATATGGAATATCAAAATGGTATATTGTGATAAGGTCATAAGTTATAACTCATGAATAAAGGCTTTTGTCTCATAATTATTATGGAAAACACTACACTAAAGCAATAGCACATTTAAATTTCTGTTGAAGATTCTAAAAAGATTTTAGATCATTCATTCATTTACAATTTTCAAAATAGACTGACTTCTTTTTAAATTTTTGCTCAGTATATTCTCTTTCCTCTGACAACACAACTAATGGAAGTTGGGGGAACCAGTTTCCAGCCTTGACAGACTGAGGAACTGTTATTGACTACGTGATGATGAAAAGTCTTCAGGTTTGCTGAAAACTCATAAGGACTAATGACTTACTAAAAGCTGAGCTATAACTTGGGTATATATGGTTCAAGAGGGTAATCTCTCACTCTCTTCTCTGGAGAATTTTGAGAAAGGTGAACTGCTTGCTTTGAGATGCCAGGTAGGAGGCTTCCCCTCACATTGATGACATGGGCTGCTAAGAATACAATGCTAGGTTTCTTTTATTCTGTTCGTCAGTTTTTTTTTTTCTGTCTTGATGTGGAAAGAATGAGGCAACCAGTCACATCAACAGATACATTAATGCACGCCAACAACCAGAAACCCAAAACCTATAGAAACAACAGCAAGGTATATATAAGAAGGAGGTAACTTAGCTGATCAAAAGGGCACCTTATCTACCATAATTAGAATTAATTTTTTTTGGAGGGTAGGAGAGATCCAAGAAAGGAGGAGAGTATTCTAAGGGTTACTAAGCAACCCTTAGTCATACATACTTCCAGAATTGGTGCTTCAGTACTTCTCACTCTCTTGAAGGATCAAGTATGCACAGAGAAGGAAGAGAAATCCTAGTTTGTAACTTGTCTCCTCGTTATATTTCCTTAGTGAAAATCCTTTAATAAAAGTTAACTAATATCAGCTGTTTAATTAATTAATTGAGGACATATAAACCGAGTAGGTGATGTTAGAAAAGAGCATCTCTGTTGATGTGGAGTTTATGAGTGAGAATATTGACATCCTAATTTCTCCCTGAGGGGAGGGATCCAAATTTCCAGTAATGGGAGTTGGCAAATAGCACTTGAGAGGATATGCTATATATTAGCTTTTTGAGGAAAAGCAGCAAATCTTTTTTATTTTGTTTTGTTTTCTTTCTTTGTAGTTTTAATGCTTAGAATAGTTTTTTGTATATTGTAGCTTCTTAAAATTGTTGTTGATTGATTATTATTGGAAACAGGATCACTGAAATTAGGGCAAACAAAAGAAAAGCCAAAAGTAAAACAAAACAAAACAAAACAAAACAAAAAAAAACTTCAACTCCTTTGATGTTATTTACTGGATTCAGAAAACAAAAAACTAGATTTATGGAACGTGTACATATAGTGATTATAGACAGTGAATGAATCATCTTGAACAAAAGTTCAGTTCAGATGACTTGGGAACTGGACCCAAGTAAAAGGAGCAGTAGAAGAAGGAAAGGGAGGAGGGAGAAAAAGAGCAACAACATTATTAAGTTCTAAGTTACCACCAGTTCACAAAGTATGGTCCAGAGATTATCGGAGGTGTATAAGTCTTTCAAGTAGTCTGTGAGGTTTAACTTTTTAATATGAAGCCATTTTAATTTCTAACAATAAATATTGATAGTAATGTACATATAAACAAAAAGCCTTTGGGGCACTCTATAATTTTAAAGAGCTGAAAGGGTTCCTGAGATCAAAAAGTTTGAGAACAGTTTTTCTAAGGAGACATAATGAACATCTTTCCTTTGGCACAGGGACTTTACCTCTCCTACCACTGCTACATTCTCCTTATTGGTAAAGAAGAATTAATGAAAGAAAAAAAAGGAGGGGGCAGAATCCCTTGTATGTAACTTAAGCTAACCTGGAATAGAAAAATGACTGCATTTTATTTTCCTTAATTGTCAGACCAAAGCTCACCAGTCTGCTCTTTTTAAATCCACATTACCTTTACTTCAGTAAAAGCAGAAGTAGATCAGTCCCGCTGCACTTGGGAGTGTGGGGATATGTATCTGTTTTCCTTTGAACTATGTGGAATGTCAGGCACATTAAGAAATAACAGGTTCACTCAGGAAATGCAATCAAAATAATTGAACATCTTTTTCCCAGGTCTGAGTATATTAATTTGTTGTTACTCAGAGAAATGTGGATGGGGATGATGCACATTTTATTGTACAGCAAAACATAAATCAGTCTAGTCCTATCAATAAATAACAATTTCAGTAATATAAAGATGGGAAGCTATAGTGTAAGAGCGACTGAGAGAATCCAAACAGAATGTTTATTGGCCATCATTTATCTCTTTTTTTCCCCCTCTCCTAGTCTGGCAAGCTTTATTCATGGAATGACCTCAAATATAAAACTGGAGGTATATAAGCAAAATCCTATTACAACAAATGTCATTGCAGAAAATCTTCTACATATGTAAAATTTTGATAGAAGCATTTTGGGCAATATTTTACACAGAAACCTTCTGGTGCAATAACATAATTTCCTTAAATATCTACTTTAGCTGTCTCAGCAAAAATAACCTTTTGATTTTATTATTAGGAAGATCTGATTTCAAATTCTGCCTCATGCACTTATTTGCCACATGAATCTGGGAAAATCCCCCTGAATCTCATTGCCTCATCTGTAAAATAAGAAGCATATGGACTCATGAAGGAAGATATCATCTACCTTCAGAAAAATAGAGGACAAATGAGCACAGTATAGTCTTACATAGATGTATATGAATGTATATATATATATATTTATATGTATGGTTATAGATATCTATATATGTATATATATGTTGTATTCATATATGTATGTCTGTATATGTATGCATGTATGCTGTCTGTATGTATATCCAGGTTTAATTGTAGCCTTCTTGGGGAAGAAGGGGAAGGAAAAGGGGAAAAGAGAATAAAGTAAAAAGTACATAGCAGAAAACAAAAGAAGATTTGCAAGGAAACAAAGAAAAGATGCATAACTGAACACAATGTGTAGTATTTATTATGTACCTTTCTAGAAATGGAAATTTATTGCTTTATATTTTGAATACTCTCTTATGCTCTGCTGTGCTCATGGCAATACTTTTTTCCTTTTTATTTTATATTTAAGTTTTAAATAAAATTAATTTAAAAATGAGAATCACAATAACACACACAATAACAGCACAGGGCTTTTTGTGGAGGTCAAATGACACTGTATATAAATGCTAACTACTGTTATATTTTATTTATAATCTCTATAGATTTATTCTCTATGTACTTGGAATCATAGATTTAGATTTGAAAGAAATGATAGAGATCATTAAGTCTACTTTAATTTTTAAAATGAGGAAAGTGAGGCTTCAAGAGGATAAGAAATTAGTCAAAGAGTGCACAATAAGTATCTAAGGTGGTGTTTATGCTCAGCTCTGCCTGGCTCTAAATCCAGCACATAATGGAGTCTGCTAGGGCTGCCTCTCTCTCTCTCTCTCTCTCTCTCTCTCTCTCTCTCTCTCTCTCTCTCTATATATATATATATATATATATATATATATATACCACTTTTCTGCCTCCAGATGTCTTTTTTTCAAGTTAGAAGTTCTAATGTGAAATAAAGAAGTGTTCACTACTGGGTGGAATTCATGTATCCTACTTGTGCAGTGAGACCTCAATAGATCTCTAATTTATTACTTAAGTACAGGAGCCCAGTTGTCTCTCTGTCAATCTATCTGCCTATTCCAACCTCCCTTTCTCTATATATCTATGTATCTATGTGTCTGTCTGTCTATCTATCTATCTATCTATCCATCTATCTATGTGTTTCTATTTATCTATCTGCTTATCTTTCTATTTATCTGGCTATCTTTCTATCATCTCTGTCCACCATCCATCTTATATATCTCTTCCTCTGTCATCTATCTATCTATCTACCTATCATTTGCCTATCTCTTTCTACATGTATACACATATATACATACATATAATGCGGTATATGTATGTATTATATATACACACATAGGTATACTATTTATATATGTATGTATACTCCTGAAATAAAAATGAACACACAGTTTTTTATTCATCCATTTTTGTACATACACAAATATATATACTTACATACATACAAACAATAAAATGTTCTTGATAACAAAAGGATCTTATAGTCTAACATAGTATATACACACATAATATACATATACATGTATATGTTAGTATGTATATATATATATATTTATGTGTATACACATACATGTTTGTGTGTGTATAAATATATACACACCTTGTTAGATTATAAAATCCTTGGGAATGAGAAACATTTCATTGTATTTGTGTGTATAAATTAATGAACACATGGATACAAATTGTATATGTGTGTATTTCACTTTTACTAGCACCAACACTGACCAACACAAATTTGAAAGGCTGCAGGATCAAAGAACCATAGAATTTTGGACCTGGAAAGAAATATGGAGATCATCTAGCACAACCTCCATAACAATAACAAGAACTGGTATTTGCATTTTCTTTTAAAATTTCCAGAGAACTTTACATATAATTGCTTAATTTTACTCCTCTTTGTGAGCTGATTTTTGTCTCCATCTCACTGATGAGGAAACTGATACAAAGAGAGGAGTAATATTTCCAGAATCTCATAAATACTTAGAGAAAGGCAGGTTTCAAATACAGGTTTTAACCTGAAGCTGAAAACTCCAATTTAACATCTCTATAAAGAGATTATCCAGCTTTTTCTTGAAGATGTCTAGAGAGTGAAAATAATTCTTGAATTTCCTTCCACTTGGGGCTGGGGAACTTTTGCTTTTAGGAGTTTTTTTTTTCCTTCTTTATTGCTTTCTTGTCTGTTATTTTGTATTTATGATATAAGTGCTATGGGGCTGCCCTTACCTTCTCTTCCATTAAGGAAACTTACACTACTATAACTATTCTGCAACTTACAGGCTTGTCTGTAGGTTGATTTCCTGATTTCTGAGACATTAATTTACCAGTCATGCAACCAAAACATATAGAGCGGGTTTTGAATTCAAGCTTACCTGATTCCATGGCTTTCTACCTGTTATCTATACCTGCTTGTCCTTATGTTGAATGAAAATATTTTTCCCTCTGCCTTCCATTCATGTGTATCCTTTCTATCCTCCAAGGCCAAAGAGAAGTCTAGGAACCCAGGGGCCATCTCATTCTCTCCCTTCATTTTTATAGTGGACAAAAGTGAATTCCATGTAGTTTTAGTAAATTAACCAAGATCGTCCGTTAATAAGCTTTATTCTTTTACAAATAACAAACATTCATACATCTGAGAACAGCAATTTTATCACAATTCTTTCACTTCTTTCTCAGGCTGAACAACTCTATTTTCTTCAAATTATTCTTATTTGAGTTGATTTCTGAGATTCTTCACAGTACTGGGTATTTTCCTCTGGACCAGTTTCCACTTATCAATGTCCTTAATAGATCTATTGCTTCCATTGAGCAGATGTGTTCCTAATACAAACTTATGCATTCTATTGTCTTAAGAAAATTCAAGGAGAATGTTCCTAACTGTAAAGAAAGATGCTGCCAAAGACCCCATCTTCTAGCCTTATTGTTGTTACTTAGGATCACTCTAGATCAAACACTATATATGTGGACTGCCAGAAAATATTAACAGCTTACCACTTCTCATTTTTATCAGTTCATGCTTTTCTCCCATTATATACAAATAGTCTGAAGAAAATTATACCTGGCACAAATTGCTCTAGAAGCATTGTTTGCAGAGCTCACATATTTTATATGTATAGACCAACTTTTTATTTATTTCTCATATGGTTGTTATACACATTCTATAAACTCTAAAAAGGAATCCTTTTATTGAGTAATTAAAATAGATACTTCAGTAAATACAAGTTTTGTTTGTACCTGTTTTAACTGCCCAAGGAGATATTTATGTTGTGATCATTTTGTAACAACACATGCCAATTGAAGAGTTTATTTTCTTCATTGCAGAGATATATCCATTTGGTCTCTAAACCTATTGGAGATCTCAAAATGCCTTTGCAAATACTTCCCAAGGTCATTGGCTACTGACAAGTAAATATCCTAATTCCTACCCCTGTCAAGAGAGTTTCCTAATGGCTAGTAACAATCTTGGGACTTATCAATGAGTTCTATGGATACTTGATGGAAGTGATTGTCAGAAAGTGTGCGCAGTTGAGAAGAATTAACACTGAGAATATCAATAATCATGGGGGAAAATAACAACAACAATAGCTATTTTTTGAAGCTGATTCTTCTGAAGAAGAATATCAATATTTTCAGAAGCTTGATAAACTATTTAAAGCCATATTCTGAATTCTGATTCTTTTCATTGACTTAAAAAAATTCCAAAAAAGTTTTGCTCCTATTCAAGAGACAGGTTGTAAAGTGTTAAGAAGTTTCCCCTTCTAGAAAATGAGAGGCTTGGGCTCAATGACCTGTAAAGACTCTTCTAGTTCCAGATGTATGATCCTTGATCCTTTACACAGACTCAATTTAAGATAATTTTTTTCCATCCATTATTCCTGTTTTCACTGTCAGGGAGAGAGAAAAACAATTCACAACTACCACCAAACAAACAAACAAACAAATCTATTAATTCTTCTACTCTTTCACATGAAAGTTCCTAAAATATCTGGAGACAGAAGCTGTAAGTCTTCCTTGAGCTTTTTGCATGACAGGGACTTGAGTACTTGCACCATTCAATTTATCAATGCCAGTTTTAAATTGTAGGATCCAGAACTGAATGTCTTATTCCAGATGAGGTCTGTTGAGGACAGATCACAACAGAATAATCCATTCCCTCCTTACTCATAAAAGCTAGTCTGTTCTTAGTATGCCTCACATCCCATTAGTTTGTTTAGTTACCATATCATATTCTAGACTCCCAATGAGATAGTTGTCTACCAATATTTTTTCAGATAAACTTCTGTCTAATCATCTTTCTTAATTATGGATTTGAATATTTTAATTTATCTCTATTAAATTTATTCCCATTGAATTTCTGGCTCTTAGATAATATAGTGAATAAAACACTTGACATATAGACAATAAGACCTGAGTTTAAACATGGTCTCAGACAATTACTCCCTCTACTCCCTCATCCTCAAATCACTTCCTTGTCATGGTGAAAGGACTTCTGTAACACAATGAAACTATGAGTTATACCATATTGGGTTACCCAAAATGGACAGGTCGTAGTGGAAAGTTTTGGAAAAAAGTGATCCACTGGAGAAGGAAATGACAAACCACTCTGGTATCCTTGCCAAGTAAACCTCATGGACTATATTAAAATGATAAAAGAGATGACATCTAGAAGATAAGCTCCTCAGGTTGGAAGATATCCAATATGCTACTGGAGAAGAGTAGATGACAACTACAAGTAGCTCCAGTACTAATGAAGTGTCTGGGCTAAAGCCAAAAGGAAGCTCACATTTGGATTCTTCTGGTGATGAAAGGAAAATCTGATGCTATAATGATGAATATTATATCAAAACCTGGAATGGGAGATCTAAGAACCAAGATAATCTGGATGTGGTCAAACAGGAGATGGAAAGATTAAACATTAAAAGTCTTCATTGTCATCACATTGCTAGCAATAAGTCTAATGGAAGTAATGGAATTCTAGTTGAGCTCTTTGAAATTCCAAAAGATGGTCCTGCTAAAGTATTGTACTTAATATTCTAGCAAATTTGAAAAACTCAACAGTGGCCACAGGACTGGAAAATATTTTTTACATTTCAATCTTAAAGAAGGACAATGTCAAGGGATGTTCAAACTAATTTCACAGACCTGCAAGGGTATGCTTAAGGTTAATCGAATCTTCAGCAACATGTAAAATGGGATTTATCAGAAGAACAGATTGATTTGCAAGGAGGCAGATGAATCAGAGACCAAATTGCCAGTATTTGAAGGGTTTTGGAGAAAATAAGGGAGTTCAAAAAAAATGCCTCAAAAAGATGGAAGTACCAGAACATCTGAATTGTCTCCTGAGGAACTTGTTTGTAGGCCAAGACGCAACATTTAGAGATGAACATGGAACAACTGATTTGTTTAAGATTGGAAAAAGTGTGACAATGCTATATATTGTGACCTTCTTTAATTAACTTATCTGCATTCTATGGCATATAAAATGTCAGGCTGGATGAATCAAAAGCTGGAATCAAGATTGTCAGGAGAAATACCAACAATTTCAGATATATGAAGGTGATACTACTCCAAAGGCAAAAAGCAAATAAGAATTAAGAAGCCTCTTCATGAAGGTGGAAGAAGAGAATATAAAAGCTGCCTGAAGATTAACAAGGAAAAAAATGGAGATCTTGGCAACTGGTTCCATTACTTCCTGGCAAGTAGAAGAAGAAGACATGAAAGCAGTGTCAGGTTCTATATTATTCTGCTCAAAGACCATTGCAGATGGTGATTGCAGTCATGAAATTAAAAGGTGCCTGCTCTTTGGAAGGAAAGCTATAGCAAATTTGGACAGCATACTAAAAAGCAGATATGCCACTTTGCCAAATAAGGTCTGTATAATAAAAGTTATGTTTTTTTTCCCCTAAAAATGTATGAACTATAAGAAAAGTTAAGTATCACAGACTTGATATTTGAATTGTGTTACTGGAAGAGATTTTAAAAATCTCTTGGAAAACTAGGATATCAAATCAATTGATAATTAAAGAAATTAATTCAGGATACTCAATGGAAGGTTAAATACTGAAGTGGTAGCTTACATACTCTGGTCACATAATGAGAAGACACTACTTATTAAAAACTGATGCTGAGAAAGTTTGAGGGCAAAAGTAAAATACAATGGAAGAGGATAGGATGGATAGTAGTGTCATGGAAATAAAAACCATTGAACTTACTTGGAAAGACTTCAAGTGATAGTGCAGTACAAAAAGATCTGATGTGCTATGTATGGGCTGTGCAATCACAAAGAATTATACAGGACTGAACAACAGATATTCACAAGCTGTATGACTATGAACAGCTATGTAAGCTATGACTATGAACAGAAATCTGGTTCAATTTCTTAGTCTTTAAAATGAGGTTAATAATAGCAATTACTTCTCTGGATAGTGGTGAAGATCAGGTATGATAATAGTTACAAAGTTTTTAGAGTTATGGAGCTATACAAATTCCAGTCATCATCATCATCATCATCATCTTCATTGTTGTTGTTGTTAGAAATAACAGGAAAAGGAGAAAGGTGTAGGAGTAGGAGTAATTTAATAAAGATATCCCAATCCTCTAGCCTGATAGATATTTTTGGATCCTGATTGTCATTCAGTGTATTTGCTTTCCCTCCCAGCATCTCAGTGTCATCTTCAAATTTTATAAGCACATCATCTCTGTCTTTATTCACATCATTGATAAAATTGCTAAAAAGGACAAGGCCAAACATATATTGGTGGATATTTCACAGAAGATCTCATATCTTTCCCTTTCAACAAGGATAGTGTGATATACTTTTTCAAAAGCATTATTAACTTTGGATATATATGTATATATACACACATACAACAATATTATTCACATCCACTCATGTATGTACATAAAACACCATTCAATATCTATTTATAGTTAGATACATATGTGTGTATTACTTAATGATAAGAGAAATATGCATATACATGTTTTAATATGAATAAATATCTGTATGTAAATAGCATATCCACATAATGTGCATATATGTGTGTCTACATCCACATTTTAATATATACACACACAACATTCCTTCTGTCTTTCAGTTTACTAACCCTGTTTAAAAAAAAAAAAAGAATTGAGTTTAGTCTGGCAAGACATGTTCTTGATTAAATCATACTGACTGTTTTTAGTCACTACTTTTCTTTTTGGACATTCACCAACCATTTCTTTAATAAGGAGTTCTATTTTTTTTTTTTTTTTTTTTGCTTACTATCTATGTAACTTTGGGCAAGTCAGTTTGGTTTTTGTTTATTCATCTGAAAAATGGAGTTGGATTAGGTTGATCAATTAATTGATAAACATTTATTAAATGCCTACTATGTGCCATGCATTGTCCTAACCATTAGATGGTCTCTAGGGTCTTTTCCACATCTAAATTTTGATTCTATGATCTCATTGAGGTATTAGTGATTATAACTTTATGTTGCAAAGGATGATGTCCACAGATAGGCTTCCAATTTTCTAACAACTAGTGGACTGCAAACTGATGATTAAACTAGATTAAACACAGTCCACTTAATATGTTATTAACATTTTTCTATCACTTTCTTAAGTCTAGATAATAAGCAAAAATAGGCAAGTCATCTTTTCATGGTGGATTTTCTTAGAGCCACCTTATTCTTTCACCAACAACTCCATTTTCCATACACATTGTCCCTCTTAATTGAAGATGACCCCAAGAAAAAGTATTATTTCCTGGATCAGGCTCTGCCTTCAACATGACGTCCACATGTGGGTGTAACAGTGATGGTTACCTCACCCACTTGCTTCCTTTCAAATCCCTAAGGCTCCAGCCACTTGGAACAGCTGACAAAGATTAGGGTGTACTTCAAGGCAGAAGGCTAAACAGGGAGATTATTCCATACCATTTGTGATGGCTATGTTGAAATAATGGCACTGGGTATTTGGACTACCTCTGTACAGTGTAGGAGAATTCTAATAATTGGCAAACATAGCCTTGGAGTTGTTTTTTTAATATGAATAAATGCCTGGTCTGACTGTTGGTAAAATGTATGTGTGTGTGGGAAGAACAATATATGGCAAAGATTTGGAAACTTGAATCCGGAACAAGAGAAAGTAATGTTGGAAGAAATTGATGGCAAAGAATGCAACATAAAGAGAAGAGAATGCATGGGGAGGGCATTAAGATGAACATGAAAGCAATTTACACTTTGTATCTTCAGAGATAGCCTCTAAAGAGGCTTGATTGATCTTTCAATTAGGGACTGTCAGCACCTAGTGTGATTAAAACTTTGGGTAATTTGCCAAACTTTCCAAAGGAACTGGGGCTAAGGATTATCATAATAAACATTTAGTAGAGAGAATCCTAAGGGCAATCAATTGATGCTTGCTGATTGACTGACATATATGATGGAAGAATGAAGACTGGAACAAAGAGGTCTTCTGCCCACTGCACCAGGATTTCTTATATTTCCTTTTTCTTTTATAACAAGAGGGATGGAGATGGGAACCATGATTTCACTAGTATTAACAGCTCCCATGCAAAGACACTACCAATACAGATTGCATTGTAGTCTTAGAGAGTTGCATGGGTAATGTGGAGAGGTTAAATTGTTCAAGCTGATATAGACAGTATGTTTTAAGAGTAGGATTTGGCACAGCTTTTTATCCACTATTAATTACAAGGGGGTCAAGGGCATACCACTGAATTCTAGAAAATGCTCATAAAAAATTTTGGCTTTCCCTTCATATCAGAGAAGTCTAATATTTTCCCCCTTTTTTATAGGATGTTTATAGTATCTTATGATAAAATATAGATTAAGTATTTGGTCATAGCTTCTGCATAGCCTGCTGGCCTTCATGTGTCATCTATAGATTCTGCAAAACTCTCCCCAAATATCCATTTCATTTCTTATGCCGTATGATATCTATATGTATGTATATATATATATATATATAGTTATATATTCTACATATATTTTATTTGTCTGCAAGCTTTGGAATAGATGATCTCTAAGATTCCTCCCTGTTCTGAAATTCTGTAGTTCCTGTCTCTTTTCAAGTGAATAGCTCATAATTTAGAAGATTAGAAATTGAGAGGATATTAAAGATAAGGCAAACTGAGATTCCAAATCGATCATAGTCACTTGAAGTCTTCTTTATGGAAAATTATCTTTAGCAAAACAGGAGAAAAAGTGGATTTGAACTCAGGTCCTCCTGGCTTCAGAGCTGGTGCTCTATCTACTGCACCACCCAGCTGCCCCTGATGTATGATATATCTAAATCATAATGGGGAAAGTCATTAGGTAGAAGGCATAATTATAATTAGAAAGTTAGGAAGAGCTAAGTTCAAATCTTATCTTAGACATTTTCTGGGCAAGTAATTTATTTTCTTTGTATTTTAATTCCTTTATGTAATGAAAGAAGTGGACTCAGATCCCTGCCAGCTCCATATCTAGAATCCCATTGAAAGGCTATGCTGCCTCCAAAAAAAATACTGTTATATGACATAAGGAAGAGGGAATAGCAAAACAGCAAGAGATGCTTCTTTTTTCCCCAGTCACTGACAGAGAAGAGGTAAAGGCCTGAATCTTGGGACTGCCTTATCCTTCAAGTAGGGAAGTCCCAGACATTCTCTTCTTAGACTAAATCAAAGTCAGAGAAACAAGCTCCTTCCTTTGGAGCCAGACCAAACACCCTGCCCATTCTGCTAATTGGATTTGAGGATAAGTGTTGTTGCAGCCTACCATGGGGTTTATTCACCTCCACTCAGAAGCCAAATCCATGAGTCTCCAGAGAGTAGGATCTAATCAAATCCATTTCAGAGAGGGACTAGGTCCTGGACATCCTCAAACTGCAGTGTCTGGACTCTTTTACTTTTAAATGATCAACTTAAGTTGCCTGACTCCATAAATTGTTCTAATTACTGAGTTTTCCCAGTATTAAATCCTTTAAGTTAAATCAACTAACATTTAACAAATGGGTGCTACTTTTCCCTCTTCCTTCTCTAAGAGCCCTCCATAGAATTAGCCGTTAGGTGCTAATTGCAAATGATTAAGTGCTCACCAGTCTTAGAGTTCTTTCTTTAATATTAATGAGATGGATTAGCATGGAACATGTCTTCTATTAATATTATAAATGGAAGCCTGCATGGATCACTGAGTGCTGTTTTGTATTATGAGAAGCATTTAGTTTAAAGGAAGAAAAATCCAATTTAAAATAAAAAAAAAAAAAAAACAAAAACATCCTCCTAGAATTCTGGATCTTCCTCTGAATAAAGAACTAAAATTACCCAGCAAGATGTTTAAATATCATTAATTTATAGCAATTCAAGTATTTTAGCAATAACTAACATTTTCAGACTTTTACATGAAACTTCTTTCATCAGTCTCTGTGAGTAGATAGAGTGCATAAAGCAAAGTAGAGCTGAAATTATACCAAAAAGTACAGACACACACACACACACACACACACACACACACACACACATTCACCCACACACAGAGGAAACTCCCACCTTTGTTTTGTAAAAGGAATTTACTTGGTAATTCTGGGATAAAGACTTTTTTATTTTTTCCCTACAATCTTAACTCTCTCTGCAGGACCACCACTAGCCTATTCTCCCACTGAATTGTTTCCCCTTTCCTGCAAAATGACAGATTAAAAAAAATGTTCACTGTTTTATTCATAGTTCCTTCCTTCCTTTCCTCCTCCTCCTCCTCCTTAGATGCTATTACAGATTAAAGCTAATTTTTCATATACAAATGTATCATAATCTACCACAATTGACAAGACCAACCCTGTTGCTGAGTAACAGGAAAGAGATGATTCTATTTTAGCCCCTGATATATTTATTTATGATATAATTGACCATGAGAACTTCTTGGGATATTCATCTTGTTTCCTCAGTGGCTCAATGGGGATGTAGCATCATGCCTTTTCATATGCCGTCTGTCCTCTATGCTTGGAATACCTTCCTTCTCCTTTGCATTTTAAAATCCCTTGTTACTTTCATGATTCCTGTGCCACAAGATCACCCCACTTATTAGCTATCCTAAACTAATTTTTTATTTATTTTTACATAGTTTCTATATCTACAAACTGTATATTACATTATTTGAATTGTGGTAGGATGGTTTATTGGATAGTCAATCATTGAAACTAAAAATGAATGTTTAGCATTCAATGCTCAGGGAAGTACTTGTTACATAGACTTAATGTGTATTGTAAAAAGGAAAAGGATCTATATGTAAAAAAAATTACAGCAGCAAATTCTACAGTCACAAAGAATTGGAAATTGAGGAGATGTCCTTCAATAGAGGAATGGCTGAACAAGTTGTATGTGATTGTAATGGAATACTATTGTGCAAAAAGAACTGACAAGCAGGGTCTTCTAACAAAAGCCAGGAAAGAAATGACATGAATTGATGCAAAATGAAATGAGCAGGACTGAGAGAACATTGTGTATAATAACAGCAATATTGTATGATGATCAACTGTAACTAACTTAGGTATTCTCAACAATACAATTCTAAAGGGCTCATGATGAAAAGTTCCACCTCCTATCCTATCCTATCCCACATTCAAAGAATTGACAAAGTCTGAATGTAGATTGAAGCATACTTCTTTACTTTCTTAAAAAAATGTTTTCTTTTCCAACATGTGTAACAAAAATATGCTTTTTATGATTGCACTTGTAAAACCTATTCAAGTTGCATGTCTTCTCAATGAGGAGGAAGAAGGGAATAGAGAATGTGGAAGTCAACATTTAAAAAGAAATGAATATTAATTATAACATACTATAATTAAAAAATTACAACTAAGTTGAGTGATAAGTAAAGTAAAAAATCATTTAGCAGAAGTGAAACCTTTGACTATGACCTTTGGCTGTGATTTTGGTGGGATATCATATGGAAACTGAGCTAAATTGAGCCTGTTATGCAAAGAGGGACAAATCATATGGGAAGAATATGTTCCCTAAATGTAAAAAAAAAATGTTATTTGTTCTTCTTATATATTTGTAGAAAATATCATTTTTGCAAAAATTAATTGGTATTAAATGGTTAAATGAAATGAAACTCTAGTCACTGGTCCTTTAATAATGAGGGGGGAGGAGCCAGTGGGAATTAAAATCAATGAAAAGAGAAAAGAAAGAATTACCCAATATCTCATGGTATTCTCACACCCTGAAGTTTAGAAGGAGCAGCCCTGATTCTGAGAGGACCAGAGCACCCTCCCTACATTTTTGTATATAATAATGAATATAAGAAGCTACTGGTGGCTCAGTGGCCTCCTAGCTGTGTGACCCAGGCAAGTTATGTAACCTCAGATTGCTTGACAAAATGGATCACTGAGGAAGTAAATGGCAAACTAATATCTTTGCCAAGAAAACCCCAGATAAGGTTATGAAGGGTTGACTATGACTGAAATGATGACTGGACAAAAATAGTGTGCATGTGTTGTTTCTCTTGAAAGGATGCACATGTCTTGTGGACAAGGGTTGGTTCTTTCAGTTTTGTCTTTGTTAGCACATAGAAGGCTCTTAAAAATATTTATTGATAGGTGGGTAAATGGAAAGATGAAGATGACAACAGAAGCTAACCTTTCAATTCAGCTCTGAGCATTAACAAGCCCTGGGCTTGCTTTGCATATTGATTCCCACAATTCAAGCAATATGAGGTAGTTCATTATGATATGTATTTCACTTTGGCTTAAAAACATTGATATTAAAAATCATTCAGTCAGTGATGCAGAATTTTCAAAGATATGTGGCACAGCAATTTATCAAGAATAATTTGAGGTTGTGCATGTTTTTAAAAGTTTTATTTTGTTCATGAGCATGTTACTAAATTATTAATCTCTGACTTGATTTGGATTCTCTCTGAATTCAATCAATCAATTCACAAATATTTATTAACTTTTTATTACGCTAATCACTGAAGGGGCAGACATTAAGATGAAAGAGACAAAAGAGTAACAGTTCTTATCTTCAAAGAACTTCCATCCTTTTTCAGAAAACAATATGCACGTACATAAAAATACATATGAAACAATATAATTTTTACATAACATACACAACTTTTCCATTCATTGAATTGAAGGGGATAACACCATTAGTTGAGTGATGATTTTCCATGTCTCTGATGGCCCTTTAAGAGTTCTGTTGTGACGAGGCAAAAATCAGAAGTCAAAGAAAGAACCTAGTCTTTGAAAGGAAATTGCTTTTTAAAGCTACCTCTTACCTCTCAAGAGGGTACTTCTATATGCCTGAGTCTATCTAAAACGCATGTGTTTCTGCTTCCTACTAGATACAATTTCTTCTACTGCCAGCTAGTTCCATAGCAGGTTGACATGACTAATGTGAGAAGAATAGGATGGAGTTGAAAAAAGAATCCAAGATAAAGAGCATTTCTCTTCTCTCAATCAATTATTGGTTTCTGAGTTTGGGGAGAAGCAATCAATTGATCAAAAAGACTTCTATATCCCCATTACAAACACATACAATTTTAACATCACATAAGTTTTGCCAATCAAGTATGCAAAGGGACATTAATAGTGGCAGCCATGTTTGTGGCTACAATTAAAAGTTGAAGGGAAATGACTGTGTTAAACAGAATAGTGAAGAGAATTATTAATGATGAAAAAGATGCAAGAAAACTGGCGATCCCATATTCTTTAATTTCTTTCCTTTGCCATGGTCTCAATATGTCTTGCTGTCCAATTTTGATTTACTTCTTCACTAGAAATTGCATCTATCTCTATGAACTTCAAATCAATGAGCATGCATATAATACACAGATATTTATTAAATCACAATTATTGTTCATATAACTAAAAACAATATATAGAAACAAATGATCCTAATTAAGATATACATTTAACTACAAATGCCAAGATAACCAGAACCAGTTAAATGTACTTTTTCAAATCTAGTCTGATGATGGTTGCAAACAATTTGAATGATCATCTTCTTATTTTGTATTTTAAATTTTCTAACTGATTAAAAAAAACTCATTCAATTCATTTTCTAAGCTTCTATTGTCTCAGTCTAATACATTTAATTTATTACAATTTGGGGCTGTTTTGATCTTCAGTTTCCAAGTTTGTTAATGGAGTTGAACTATATAAATTGTAAGATTTCTTCTAGCTCTATGAAATTATATAATTTCACTATTCCTATAAATTATAATCATGTGAACTCTATTTGATGATTCTGTATATATCTCTCTGTCTCTCTCAATTGATAGATGCACACGTATTATATATATATGTATATATATATATATATACACACATACACACATATACACCTGTATATCTACGTGCTATATATATATATATATATATATATATATATACATACATACATATACATTTGGATATTTATTATATATTATATAATTATATGTATGTATATATATGTATATGTATTTAGGTATGTAATTAATATACTTTTTTTAGCAAAGCTAGGCTTCTTTTTTATTTTTTTTAAAGAAAAACCTAGCTAGTATTTTTATAACACTTTTACATATGTTAAGTGGCTTAATTTTCACAACAATCCTGGGAGATAAGTACAATTATCATCCCCTTTTCACTCATGAGAAACCTGAGATATATAACTTAAGTAACTAGACCAGGGCTTCATACATACATACAAACATACAAAACTATTATGTGTCTGAAGCTTAGTTGCACATTTAGTACTCTGTATACTGTGCCATATAGTTGCCTCTTTAATAGTTATTTGGGAGAATTGTAGACCAGCTTGCCTTTGGGAAACTACCTCATTCTTTTAATGACTTCAAACTTCTTCATGGTAAAAAGGCCTATCTTTTTAATAACAGGTCTTCTTCCTACCATGTTATAAGGCTATGAGTCATTTAATTTTACCATCTTTACAGAATTAAAACTATTTCATCTAAATAGCAGGGTGAGACAAGTGATAGACATGAGCAAGCAGGAATTTATTACAACTGAGGAACTTGACAGAAGAGGTGGCACAGGGGATGTTCTATGGAAAGCATATAGAAGGAAAACAAGATGGGTTGGTCACATAGTATGAGTGCTATTTATGGATAACAAATGCATCCCATTGCTATACATGTAATATGCAGAGAATATAAGGCAAATCCATAGCACACAGGTTGGATCTCCTTGTGAAAAAATAATGGGAGAACAAGAGCTACTCAGGATGGGCAGCCATGAATGGATTAGGATCAGTCTTCCCAGAGGGATTATTCAGATTGGCGAAATCATAGATCCATTGTAGGACTAGAGGAGATTTGTAATATTTGTAAACTTTTGAATTTTGGAACATATTGATACAATTCTGTCAATAAATTAATAATAAAAGAAATTGTTATTAATAATGATTTAGAGAGATTAATATTTCCCTCTTTTTCTATTACCTTTATTTCAAGACCTCATTTTCTGAAGATTGAGTTAACCCATTCCTCAATCCAGGTTGAGCAGCTATTGTATTTCACTGAAGATAAATTCTTCTGAACAGGTTGTCCAAGGTTTGTGATGCTGGAGAAACTGAGGCAAGATAGAGATTAGAGAGTTTTTAATATTTTATTTGAGAGAGAGAGAGATTGTGCTGTGGACATGTTGCCTCCAGACCTGATGTCTTAAAGCATTCACCAGGGATTGTGAGTTCCCCATGAAATATAAATACACATGGCTCTAAGTGACTGGGGTAGACCGAGGCAGGGATGGAGTCCAAGCACTGAGAATTAGAAGGGACCATCAATCCTTTCTTATAGGGTGTGGGGGGGTAGGACTATAAATTCTGATAAATTGAGATTAAGAAGAACTATGATAGAATGGGGGGAGGCACCAGACATTCTGAGAAGTTGGGAACTTCTGGAGTCATGATGTCTAAGACAGAAGGTCTTTCTCCTTTTCTGGATTAAACTTTTACAATTTATAATCTTAAAAGAAGCCAGCCCTAAATTATATCTATCCTAAAGATTAGGAGGGAGGGATGGTGTTGCAACCAGGGGGATTGAGGCAGAACAATTCAAGGAACCAAGGCAGAACAATTTAGGGAAACTGAGGCAAGAAAATTAGGGAAACTGAGTCAGAACAATAAAAAGAGACTGTGGTGCAACAGTTGAGTGTAATTTAAGAAGTAAGTGAAGGAACCAAAGCTCTGGTCCAGTGCCTATTATTCATTCTCTCACTAATTGCAAACCAATCAGAGTTGATTGCCACCCTGAGAAACATACCTTTTTCAAAAGGGTATATAAACCACGAGACCTTATCATGATTGTTTTTGGTCCAAGAGAGCTGGCCAAATGACCATTTTTTTTTTAAATACAGGCATTATTAATGAAATGGTTAAATTAACCAGAAATTATGTCTCTCAAAACTTTTAAATGCCATAACAAGCAATTATTAAATGCCTACTATGTGTCAAACCCTGTACTAGATACTTGGTGTACAAAGACATAAATCAAATGGATCTTGCCCTCAAGCAACTTTCATCTTTCAATTTGTAGAATTGTCAGAGCCAAAAATCTTATAATCTCAGGGGAAGGATGTACTGTGTAGTGTGTTAGGCAGGGAGGTGGAACAAACATGGGATTGGTCATATTATCTGTAAAGCATTTAGCACAGGGACTAGCTCATAGCAGGAACTTACTGCTTATTGACTTGATATGTTTTTTCAACAGGACAAATAGCCTTTGGTCATGTTATACATATTCTACTAATTCTTTATCATATTCCTCAGAAACAAAATTATCCTAGTTTCTCAATAGCCATGTTGGCATAAAGACAATGTTGGCAAGTTCTGTCTAGCTACAAAACCCATCCTAAATGATAAGCATAACACATAATACACTACTTGGCCCTAGATAAACTTCACATTCCACCTCAGCCATCTTCTTACAATATACCTGTCATCACATGTGTTATGCAATCTTCCTATCCTCTATACTCCCCATCATATAACCAACACTGCTAATACTACTGGAAAGAACATGTCAATCATCTCCTTTACTGTTCCATTCAAAAGCTCTATGACTTCCCAAACCAAACACCCTTTCTTCATCATTAGTCACCTATACAATATTGTATTCTATTTAGAATACAAGCTCCTTGCTGGTAAAGATTTTCATGTTTCATCTCCAGCACTTAGCTCATAGTAAATATCTAATAAGCAATTTTTTATTCATTCTTTATTTCTTAGAATAGTGGATTTCAAGTTGGAAAGGGGTATCAGAAGTCATGTAGTTCAGCCTCCTTATTTTTATGGATTAGAAAGTTACAATTCAGAGATTTTAAATGATTTGTGCATGGTTCTGCACATAGTAAGTGTCAGAAATAAGATTTAAATCTAGATTTTCTTGATCCATGTATAATACTCTATCCACTATACTATGCTCTTTCTCATTCATTTATTCATTCATGCATACCCTGCTTGTAAGCACAGGAACTGTGACAGACATATCTCATAATACATTAGAAGCTCCTTTAGGCGGAGAACTTTTGGCTCTTTTTTGTATCTCCAGTACTTAGCACAGGCTTGACACATTATTGACTTGAAGCAATGTAGCTAAATTCTATGAACGTCTTCATTAGGTTTGAATTTTTGAATTTTTCAGCCAAAAGAAGGCAAGCAGAATCAGTGTGGGAGCTAATCAACAGTTAAACCCTCAAATCCTTAAAACTGTAATTCATATTTTATTTTACTTTTATCCCTTACTTAAAGCCCTTCCCATAAATTCTACTGTTGTGAATACTTCCTGGATTTTTCTATACTATGTTGACAACTTTCTCTAAATCTTTACTAAATATGGTTTGGGAAATATGGAGTCTTTTGAATCTCAGAATTCTTCATTGATATAATTTGTCAATGTGCAGAAACCTCACATAGAGAATACCCAAACACATTATTATCCTGAAGAATGGTATCCCAAAGTAGAGTTTAGTATTCAAGAGAGCTTTAATCACTTCATGAATACTGCTATTATGTTCCTCACTAGGCTGCCAACTCCCAGAGAGATACAATGGGAAATATGTATAAACACACATGCTTCAAACACACATACACACAGACACACACACAAACATCTGACTTCCAGTTCTGTATCTGGAAATTATTAGCTAAGTGATTTCAGAACAAGTAATTTAAATTTAAAAGTTCCAGATTTCTAAGGCAAAGGGCCATGTCTTCATTATCTTCCTTATCCCTTGCAGCACACACACATTCTATTGTAAATGTAGAGATAGAGACAGGAGCTATGACTTCCCTGGTATAAAGAGCTTTCAGGTGAGGAAATACCATTCATAAATATAATTTCAACATCTTCTTTTCAATTTAGGGTACTAAGAGGTCATTACATAGTGACCACTGCATAGCTAATACATGTAAAAAAAAAAAAAGTCATGACTTGAAACCATTTTTCCCTTGCTCTGAGGTCAGCTCATTACTTATTATATCCCATTCCATCCATAATAGTTATTAAATAAGCATTTTAGATATAATTAATAATAATAAATAATTTATATATAAATTTACATAAATAAATATATAAACTATATAATAATAAATAATAGATGGTATTAGTATTGATGGACAACTTAAAATCATCTATTCCATATATATATATATATAATTTTATAGGAAAAAAAGTACTACTACTGTTATTACTATTGCTAATGCTGCTGCTGCTGTTACTACTACTATTCCTACTATTATTATTGCTACTGTTGCTGCTGCTACAGCTACTATTATTACTACTACTACTACTACTACTACTACTACTACTACTACTGCTGCTGCTACTATTATTGCTATTATTATTACTATTGTTGCTGCTGCTGTTGTTACTACTACCATCACTACCACTACTACTGTTACTATTACCATTGCTGCTGCTACAGTTATTCTATTATTGCAATTGCTGCTACTGCTACTGCTATTACTACAACTACTACTGGTATTACTACTATTCCTGCTGTGGCTGCTATTACTATCACGACCAGCTAGCATTTATTTATTTCTTTAATGTTTACAAAACACTTTATATGTGATCTCATTTGATTCTTAAAATAATTCTGAGTTAATATTATTACTTCCATTTTTCAAATGAGAAAACTTAGGCTGAGACTTGATCACAGTCACTTAGCTAGTAAATGACTAATGCAAAAAATTTGAATCTAGTTCAACTTGACTTTAGGCACGGTATTCTAATGACCTAGCTTTTTCATCTTTTTTCACAGGTTTCCTAAGCTTGTTGTCTCTTCTCTGAGGGCAATGTCCTACTGTACTTGCCCCCATGGGGGTCTAGTGGAATGAAGTCCAAAGTTTCTCTTTAAGGTTACTTAACATAGTCACCTTTCTTCAGTCAATTGAATTTGTGAATTAACATTGATTTGGGTGAAGCTCAGTTTGTGAGTAATAGCTCTCGGAACTATGATGGGTAGTTATGTAGCAGAATGCACCAAAAGACAGGAATTTCTGTGATAGTGTTTCCTGGGCAGAGCTTTGGAAATTCACTGCCAGATCTTGTGATCAGGGGCAATGATAAAGTGGCCTGGCATAGGAGAACAAAACTTGTAACAAATGCAAAAACTCAGCTAAAATAAAAAAAGAAAACCTTTATCACAGCACTATTAGAACTCACTGAAAGAGAATAAATGGGCACCCAGGAAATTTTGTCACATAATTGAAATCTTTTTTATCTACAGAAGATCATAATGAGGCCATCTATCAAATCAGTAGGGCCACTGCATCTCTTTGCATTAATTTGAGCTCCATTGTAAATTAATTTAACACTCATTTTAAAAAATGTAAATCTTAGTACTTCGTAGAGTACTGTGCCTTACTTGTGTAAAAGAAATGCCCCTTCTCATACTAATAACATCCCTAATCAGTCTGTTAATGTGGGCTGTCCAGAATTTCCCAGTCTCAACCAATTATATAGAGGGAATGGGGTACACTGCCCTCACTTATGACTGAATTATATTATTGGGACATATCATTTAAACCTAAAGTTTCTTGAGCCAGCTGCTAGATTAAGATGTAAGTCAGTAACTGGTATTTTAAATTTAACACTCCTTTCTGGAGGACTGCCATCTATTAGGAAGGATGCCTACATCACCATCCTCACAAGAGGGGAGAGAAAGAAAGGGGTTTGGGGAAGTAGCACAGTACAGAAATAAGAGAAAGGTATCAAGGGGTGATTTTTCAAAATACAACCACTTCATTTTAGTACTTGGCTGATCCTGAGGGATTATAATAGGAAAGTTAAGAGAAAAGTTCTGTTCAGTGGTTAGCAAAAGGTGATAGGAGGAAAACTCCCTTCCCTCTCTGCAATGCCGAAATGGCACTTCTGCATTAAGATATGGAGACTTCAAGTTAACATCTCAACAAACAAATATTGTTTTGTTTTTGTTAAACTTAGTCTCATACTACATAAGTCATAGGAATCTCTGGGATTCTGTAGTCACAGAGTGAGATTCAGAGCTGAAAGTCACTTTAGAGTTTATTACTTCAGCCACCTTACTTTACAAATAAGAAAATTGAATTCCAAGGAAGTGGTTAAGGTCATCACTGGAATCTTCATTGGTAGGTCACACTGGTATTTGGGTCTGGCTTTTAAGTTTCTAAATATGATGGTCTTTCTTCCATGTTAGGCTGTATCCCATTCTTTGGATGCTCATCACCCACAAAACCAAAACTAGAACATAACTTTTATTATAAAACTACTAAGATTGTAGAGGATAAATGTAGCCAACAGAAATGTGAAAAAAGGAGAAAAGAGACAAAGGAAAGTTTTCAGAGTCTAGCAGATTCTCTCATACCAGTACCTAAGGATGAAATAAGCAATAAATGAAAATTTAAAAAAAAAAGGCAAATAAAATCTAGAAGAGCAGGATGGGTAAAGACATATTTGATTCCACTGGCCTATCTGCATCTTAATCGAGAAATAACCTGACCAGTCATGGTCACCAACCTAATTCTTGTCTTGTGGTTTGAGAGAAGAATAAGAGAGAAGAAAATAGTATAACAATTAGAGAAGAACAAGAATTGTCAGTAAGAAGCATTTTTGAGCTTATGGACTCCATAATCAAAGCTGAGAAATAAGGAATTATAGACAAAAGAACCAGGTCAATAAATAAATAATTTCTGAGAAAAAGAAATTGATTCAAATCCCCCCTGAGGGAAATTAGGGAACAGATACTAAACAAAATTCTACAAGACACCTCTGCACCAATAATATAGCAACTCAATCAGAGTTAGATGAAAAAATCAAAAGAAAAGAAATTAAAACTGAGACAATCTCTAAGACATAAGTTTGACTTTTGTTTTTGAAGAGGACCATTGACATCACTCTGTCTTGCAGAGTGATTGAAGTTCAATGGCAAGACAAAAGTCACTTGTTGATGACTTGGGATTCAGTGAATGACCTTGGTGTCCTCCACGTCTGATCAAGCTCTAATCTCTTCACAATGCCTGCTTTGGCTACTTTCATGACCAGTGGAATAAATTGTTCTGATCCACCCATTGTGTCAAGGGAAATCTTTAGCTGCTTGGAGTATCCTCTACCTAACCAATGGGTTTGAGGCTCATATATCATCTTCAACCTGGTTCAGCCATCTGCTGAGAACATTTTTTCCTGGGTGTGGTTGCAGTACACATTACTGCTTCTTGGAGTTACAGATGAGAGTTGGGAGGCAGGTAGCCATCAAAGCTAGATAAGCAGCCCTAAAAGGGGGTAAACAAGCTTTCACAATAGCACCCAATGTATCTCAAAGTGCTACTTAAAACCCTTAAATCATCACATAAATAATAGCTATGGTTATTATTGTTGCTGCTGCTGCTATTAATTATTTCACATGGTCTTCTCTACTCCTGTCACCCAAAATATCCTGAGAAAGATTTCTAGGTATTCTACATACTATAAGGGTAGGAAATTAGGGTAGGGTGGAAGGAGAAAGGCAGCCAAGAGTGATCCCATCCTCCCAAACCCCGTAGCCCCAAGCCATGTAAATTTTTCAGCATGTAAAATATGAGCTGGCCCCCTACATCCTAACATTTTTCATAGCAAACATCGGTGTGGCTCTCAAGCTTGCCAAAACGATGTAGGTATAATGACTATATGTACTAGGAAAGAATGCAGAGTAATTTCCACTGATGACCAAACCTGTGATTGAAACTGTTCCAACTTTGTATACCAGTGACCCACCCCTCAGTGAGTCACACCCAGGGGTGAAGTTGCAGATGTTGAAAAACAGATGTGGTCACAGCCCAATTAATCACATTCACTTGAACGGTGCTTTGGACTGGAGCCCACTGGCAGAAGAGTTTCAAAGTATCATTAGAGGGCAAGTCATCCTCAGCCTGGGGACCCAGGAGTTCTTAGGGAAGTTGTTGCTTGAGAGGCAATATGGTTCAGAGGAAATAATGTGGGAATCACAATTAGTAGAACTGAGTTCAAATCTATTCTTCTTATCTGTGTGATGCCAGACATATACTTCTCTTCAGGTCTCATTTACTCATCTATAAAGTCAGAATGTTGAAACCAACAAGGGACACACTCACACATATATTTCTGTTTGCTTTACTATATGTCTTAGAATTTAAAAAAAAAAGAAATTGGAGGGTGGAAGTGAGAGAAAAGAGATTATTGGTAGAGAAGATATAGATTAGATAGATAGATAGATAGATATAGATATGTGTATACAAATATATCCATAAACACACAATACATGTGTATACATATACATACACACATATATACATGCATATCTATTTATGTCTCATAACAACCGTCTCTAGGGAGGGAGGAGGGAAGAAAAAAGAAAAAAAAGTATGTGATAATTGTGTTGTATATTTGAAAGGAATAGCATGTTGTACATAGTAGATGTACAATTTCACATACAGTCATCTTTTTTATTGTACTGTTACCTTTGTTTTACTTCTTAAATTAAAAAATAAATAAAAAGAAGAAAGAAAACAAAATAATTTATTAAACAATTACCATTTGCTAATCACTGTAAATAAATATGATAAAATAATAAATACAACAATAATTAAATAAATAACTAAAATAATTAAATATAATAAAATAATAATAAAAATGATGTTGTGCCTGAACTTGTGGTGCTCACATTCCTACTAAAGTGGAGAACATGGGGAACAAGACATAAAATAATTTGGCTCTGGGGTAAATAGAAAGGTCAGAGCATCCTTGAAGTGAAGCTGTATGGTAAAAGAAAAGTCCCAGGGATGTTTAGAGTGTATCAATGGGACAAATAGTGGCATGTGAGAATCTCCAATTGTTAGTGGATGAGAAGATGATAAAGAATAGAGGTCCACCATCTTTTCCAAATGTAATAGATTTTGTGACTTCCAACTCATGCTAAACAGTAGGAGCAGCCAGTTGCTCTTTTAGCCCAGAAGCCCTTGTATGTTTTTTTTCCTTGCCCCACGATGGTGGTGGTGGTGAGAAGAGAAACTGTGAAAATAGACTCTGTCTAGTGTTTCCGTAAGTTCTGCTGATATGGATGAGTTTGGAATAGCCCTTCCAACACAAAATCCTTATACAATGTTCACAAAATCCTCAACACAATGTCAGAACTGTCATTTTATTATTAATAATATATAGACTTTGAAGTAAGACCACTCAATTTTAAGCATGTGGTGTACTGAAGACTATGTGTTCTATCCCTGCCCCCATGTTAGAAATTATATCCAATAACCTAGAATGACAAGATTGGCTCAAACTATTAAGAACAACAATTTTTCCCTCAGTAGGAGTGATATGTAGGCATTTGCAAAAAAAAAAATAATATATTGTTTTTCATTTAATTAGTAGAATGACTTGGGACTCCAAGTCTTTTTTTTTTTTTTTCAGGGCATGTAGATATCAATGATATTTTTATGCTATAAATATCTTGTCTCTAAGTCATTAGAGACAGAAGTCTGGTTTTATTAAATTCCAGGGATAGTTAGTGTTGCTCATCTAAGCAGAAACTGTATAGACAAACAAGTATTCTCATTTGGAGTATATCCTTTTGATTATCTAACCTTGCATGCTTGAGACTGTCTATATAGCTTACATAAGATATAGAATTTTCTTTTTTTTTCATTTTATTTCCTCCCTATGATCATAGATTTAGATTTAGAAAGAACTTCAAAGATTATTTAATAAAATGCAATTATTTTACAGTTGAGGAAATCGAGGAATAGAACATTTTAAGTGACTTCTGCATAGTCTTATTGTTACTAAATAACAGAAATCATAATTTATACAGATCTTCTGATGCAAAATCTAAAATTCTTCCCCCAAATGCACATTGCTTAGCAACTGGCTTTTCATTTTACTTCTAAAAATCGTTTTTTTTTTTATTAGATATTTTCTAGTCACATGGAAAAAACCTACTTAAAAAAAATTATGTTCCAAATTTTCTCCCTCCCTCCCACCATCTCCCCTTTTTGAGAAGGGAATCAGTTTGATTTTGCTTATACATTTGAAGTCATACAAAACATATTTCTCTATTATCCACATTTCAAAAGAAAATATCTAAGGTAAAGAAAGTAGAACAACATTTAATATGCATTCTTAGTTATTCAGTTCTCTCTGGATAATATTTTCCTTTGGAATTGAATTTTCTTGACTAGTGTACCTAAGTATTTTGTAAAACTGACCATCCTTACATCCTTACAATATCACTGTTTACAATGGTTTTTTTCATTTTGCTCACTTCACTTCGCATGAGTTCATAAAAGTCATCCAAGATTCACAATCCTACCAACAATGCATTACTGTCCCGAATTTCCTATATACCCTCCAGTATTTAACATTTCTTTCTCTCTTTCTTTCTCTCTTTCTTTCTTTCTTTCTTCTTTTTCTTTCTTTCTTTCTTTCTTTCTTTCTTTCTTTCTTTCTTTCTTTCTTTCTTTCTTTCTTTCTTTCTTTCTCTCTCTCTTTCTTTCTTTCTTTCTTTCTTTCTTTCTTTCTTTCTTTCTTTCTTTCTTTCTTTCTTTCTTTCTTTCTTTCTTTCTTCTTTCTTTTTTGTTATAGTGAGCCAATCTTAAAAGGGTAAGTTGGTATGTCAGAATTGTTTTAATCTGCTTTTCTCTAACCAGTAGTGTTTTAAAACATTTTTAATGTGACTTTCAATCATTTTGGTTTCTCCTACTGAAAAGTACCTGTTTATATAATTAAACATTGTCTCTTTGTCTCTCTCTCTCTCAGTCACACTGTCTCTGTCTCTGTCTCTATCTCTTTCTCTTGTTCATAAATTTGGCTTAGTTTCTTACATACTTGAGAAATGAAGTCTTTATTAGAGAAACTTGATGAAACACCCTTCCCATCCCCTGCAGCCCCAGATCATTTTTCCCCCTAATTTTGGCTATATTATTTTTGTTTATGCCAAAACCTTTTAATTTCATAGCATCAAAATTGTCCATTTTGTTTCCCATGATTTTCTCAATTTCTCTAAATTATTTTCTTATCCATAGCTTTGACAAATATATTTTATCATGCTCCCCTAATTTATTATGATATCAACTTTATGTACAAATCATTTATTTATGTAGACTTTATCTTAGTATATGGTGTGAGATGTTGGTTTATTCCTAAATTCCACCAAACTCCTTTCCAGCTTTTCCAACAACTGAATTCTTATCCTCAAAGCTTGTATCTTCGGGTTTACCACACACTCATTTACAATGATCATATACTACTGTTTATTTTTTTTTAACTTAGTCTAATCTCTTAAGTACTATATTATTTCTTAGCCATTATCAGATTATTTTTCCCCTGTTGGTTCCCATGATATCCTTGACCTTTTATTCTTCCAGATAGATTTTGTTACTATTTTTCTAGCATTATAAAATAAATTTTGGGTAGTTTGAGTGGTATGACACTTGAATACGTAATTTTTTTTTTTACCTTGAATTGTCATTTTTTTAATATTGACTCAGCCTGTACAAGAGCAATTGATATTTCTCCAGTTGTTTAGATTTATTTTTATTTGTGAAGAAAATGTTTTGTAATTTTGTTTATTTAGTTCCTGGGTTTATCCTCACAAATAGATTCCCAAGGATTTTTTGTTGCTTGATGTTATTTTCAATGGATTTTTCTTTCTTTCTTTTTGCTACTGAATTTTGTTGGTAGAATACAGAATTGTTGATGATTTATGTAGGTTTGTTAAATATATTACAACTTTACTGAAATTGTCAATTGTTTCAACTAGTTTTTTAGCTGATTTTCTAGAGTTCATCATGTTATTTGCAAAGAGTGATATTTTAGTTTTCTCATTAACTATTGTTATTTTTTCAATTTCTTTTTCTTCTCTTTTTTATTATATAACATTTCTAGTACAATATTGAATAGTGGTGTTAATGAACCTCCTTGCTTCATTCCTGACCTTTTTGAGAAAGTTTCAAATTTCTCTGTTACATACAAATACATACAAATTGTGTTTTATATAGATACTACTTATAACTTTATGATTTTCAATGTTTTTAATAGGAAAGATGTAGTATTTCATCAAAGGCTTTTCTGTATCTATTGATATAATATATGATTTTTGCTTTTATTGTTATTGAGCTAGTCAATTATGCTGATAATTTTCTTAATATTGAACCGGACCTGAATTGCTAGTATAAATCCCATCTGATCATAACACATGATCCTTATGATAAATTGCTGTACTTTACTTGTTAGTATTTTATTTAAAAATTTTCATTGATATTTATAACAGAAATTGGTCTATAGTTTTCTATAGTTTTCTTTTTTGTTGTTTTTAGGTATCAAAACCAGATTTGTTTCATACTAGGAATTTGGCAAGACTAGAGGTTTTTTTTTAATTTTTTCAAATAATTTACATAGTATTGGATTAACTTTTCCTTAAATATTTGGTAGAATTCAATTTTCTATCCATTTGGTCTTACACATTTTTTTTTTGTCTCAGGAAGCTCATTGATGGTGTAATGCTGGAGAAACTGAAATAGAGATTAGAGAATGTTCAATATTTTATTTGAATCTGAGAGGGAAAGACTTTCTGGGGGCAGATCAGAATTCATCATTTCCCCGAGAGCTGAATTGGACTTTTGTCTCAAAGTATTCAGCATTAAATATGATATTCCAAGGATTTTTATAGGGCACAAAAAGAGAAGGGGGGTATGTTAGAGCACTGGCGGGGGGGGGAAGGGATTTCCAGCAACAGACCATAAGTCTGGTTCTGACAGGTTGAGGGGTTAGGACCATAAATTCTTGATAACTTAGGAGGACTTAGAAGCCAGGATGTCTGAAATAGATCTCCCCCCTATTTGAGATTAAAAATTTACAGTTTATGACCCTAGAGTAGTCAGCCCTAAGTTATATCAGTCCAGTAGTCAGGAAGGGAGGGTTGCAACCAGGGGAATTTGAGGCAGAGCAATTCAAGGAACTGAGGCAGTACCATTTAGGGAAACTGAGGCAGAACAATAAAAGGAAACTGTGGAACAACATTGCTTATGTAATTTTTTTGTAGACATAGTTATTTAATATTCTATTTCTTCTGTTAATCTGGGTAATTTATATTTTCTCTTTAACAAAATCACTGCATTTTTTTAAACCTAGATTAGTCCTTTTATATCTTTTAAATTAGTCCTTTTAATTCTTTCATTCTGATTACTTAGATTATCAACTTTACTGACATATAATTGGACATAATAATTCCTAATCATTAATTTTATCTTCTTTGGTGGTGCATTTGCCCTTTTTATTTTTAATATTAACTCTTTTTAAAATTGAATTAAGCAAAAAAAAGTTTATTATTTTGGTGCTTTTTTTTAAATAATAAAACAAACTCCTAGTTTATTTATTTATTTATTTTACTTTCTATATTGTTAATCTTTCCTTTGATTTTCAGGAATTCCATTTAGGTGTTTAATTGAGAATTTTTAATTCATTCTTTTTCTAGTTTTTTTTTTTTTAATTGTATGCTTAATTCATCAATACTTTCTTTCTTTTATGATGCAATCATTTGGAGATATAAAATTTCCCATAAGTACTGCTTTGGCTGCATCCAATAAATTTTGGGTTATTGTCTCATTGTTGTCATTCTTTTAAATAAAATTATTGTTTCTTTGTCCCACTTGTTCTTTAGCATTATATTAATTAGTTCCAATTACCTTTTAATCTATACTTCTACAGCCCTTTACTGAATGTAATTTTTATTGCATTATGATCTGAAAGGGTTGAATTTGATATTTTTATTTTTCTGAATTGGGTTGTGAGGTTTTTGTTCCCTAATACAGTCAGTTTTTGTTAAAGTGCCACTAAAGGATTCTGTCTCAAGCTTTAGAGTTTTTGATTTTGTTTTTGTTTTCACTGCTGTTTTCAGAACTAGTTCTGGTATTTTGAAGATTTTAGTGTCTTCCAAGCTGGTGTTAATTGGGGAGACATGTAGTCACTGTACTTTGGGTCTGCACTCTAGTCCTTGCCCAGAAAGGGCCCCTCATCTCTAGGGATTGCAATCAGTACTGTTTCTTGAGGCCCTTCCTCCCTTGGGGATAGAAATGAAATTGTTCACCAGGTCTCTGATCCCTTGTGCTTGGAAGTGATCGTGTCCCTCATGGTTCCCCCTTTCTCTTGATTCTAAGTGTTCTTCTCAATCCTTGAATTGTAACTCTGAAGTGGGCATAGTAATGGAGTTGCCAAACACTGTTTGGTTCTTCATCTAGTGATAAATGTAGTATACACTATAATTTCTTTCTGACCAGCTACCAGGTTCCTTTACGATTTCCTGCTTGAAGTGTTCCCAAATCTGCTACTTGCTGAGTCCCACCACTGATGTTTCATTCAGGTGCTTCCTTCCCCATATCAGAGATCTCTTTTTCTGACTTCACACATTGCCTTTGGTTGGAAAAAATATCTCACTCAGACCTTTTGTTGGCTCTTCTACAGAAGCAGTAGATCTGAAGTGTTATTTTAAAGTTGTTTGGAGAGGCTTGTTGAGGGAGCTCTGCTGAGTGCTTCTCTACTTTGCTATCTTGGACCCATCCCTAGGACCATTTTCTTTTCTTTTCTTTTCATTTTTCTTTATGTAAAAATAATTCTAGCAGTTCAGATCCTGCTCTTCTGGGAACTTTCTTCTGGCTAAGTTATTGATCTGGGCTTCCAGGATGTGTTCCTTTATTGAGCTATTATTTCTCTCTTGGGAAAAAAAAAATTCCCCTCATTGCATAACTGTATCTTTGCATGATTCTCTTTTTTCTTTGTGTGTGTGTGTGTGTGTGTGTGTGTGTGTGTGTGTGTGTGTATTAAACACTGTCTTCTCATTAGCTTTGATGACATAGCCAATGGAAGTAGAGGAGAAGAGAGATTAAGTCCTTTCTCCCTTATTTTCTAGTATAGAAATGATCAACTTTTACAAAATACTTGGAATTCTGAATTTTCAACTCTTAATTGACTTGAATTTTCATATATATAGGCTCAAGGAATATGAGTGGTTCTCTTGACCAATAGTGAGATATTTTCTGCATAGTGTCAGTTGTTGTCATGCAATGGTAAAAGTCCTTTAGTTCTCTCAATGAATAATGATATACTGAGACATTATGTTGAAATCGTAGGAAAAACCACTAACATCCTATTTGTGTTTAATAATTAACTTCTAGGCCCATTGTAATTGCATTAATTGAAGTACAAATGGAACTTTCTATCATACATGTAGACTTCATTTCTTCCTAGTTGTACTTCCCAGTACTTCAGTAAACTTCTTGAGGTCAAGGAGCTTTTGTTTTTTCCTTTGTATCCATTGTGTTTAGCATAGCTTCTAGCATAAATAGTATTTTAAAGAAGTGCTTGTTAATTGATTGCTTGATTCCCTCATCTGCAAAGTGTGGGAGCTGGGCTAGGTGATATAAAAAGACTAATCCGGGTTAAAAAAATGCAGTGATTCTGTTAAAGAGAAAAGTTGTTTAAAAATGGCTTTATAAATTAAGGAGAGGACAAATGAAGTAGAAAAAAAGGCACTTCTTTTCTTCTGGGGTAAATCAGAAAGGCTGCTAAGTGGTTAGGTCTTTTCCTAAGGGTATTGCTTACCTAAGTCAGTCTCCATGCCTCCTGCTGCTCATGATATTAATGGTGTTGCTAACTTATTTAGTAAAAGTGTGGGTTAATGTGCATTATTACCTTATCCATCAGTTCTATGTTGCCCTTGGCAACTGGCACAAAAAGATCCTCTAGGCCATTGCTAATTTTACACCTGTCTGGGTTGGGGTCAGCTTGCTTCTTTCAGTGCTCCTGATCATTTTGGGGTCATGATGAATAAAGGCATTACAGGGGTCACCACCTTGCTCCTGCTACCAAAAGTTTCAGTTGGACAAGAGCAATAGAATGTGGGCCTTTAAGCAGATTCAAAACATTGATTATATCCTAGTTTCATTTTTGTTTCTCTCTTATTTTTCCCTCTCCCTCTCTATCAGTCTGTCTTTGTGTCTATTTCTCTTTCTATGTATCTCTGTTTTAGTGTATCTCTTTCTGTCTCTTCTGTCTCCATCTCCCTCTCTCCCTCCTTTCCTTTCTCCCTTCCCCCTTTCTCTCCCTTCTCTCTTTCTTCCTCCCTCCTTCACTTTCTCTCTCCTTTTCTCCTCTCTCTCTTTTTTTTGTCTCTTTCTGTCTCTCTGTCTTTCTCTGTCTCTATCTCTCTCTCTCTCTCTGTCTCTCTGTCACTGTCTGTCTCTCTCTCTCTCTCTCTCTCTCTCTCTCTCTCTCTCTCTCATCTTTTACAATCACTTAGCTCACTCTTGACCAGTAGGAAGTCTAGCTCTGATAGAAAGTTGATTTTTTTTTTAACTTCAGGCAATGTATACAGTTTTCCCCTTCCTTCTTCCAGTTATTTTTTTATTGTTTTCTTTGAAGTACTGTTTGAAATGAGACAAACAGATCAGGCAAAATAAATCCAGGATGTTAATTCAACTAATCAATCAGTATTTATTAAACTACTTCCAAGTGCCAATCATTGTGTCCGATGCTGAGGATTTTTTTCCCAGCAGTGTATTGGATATCTGGGCATTAAAATCAAATCTCAATACTTCCATTGATTATGGGCAACCCACTAAATGTATGACTATGAGTAATTCATGTCACTTCCATGTTATATCATTTAGTTAAGAAACAAGCTCCCATTTTCTTTCCCAAGGCCTTATTGGAATTAGAAATCACTGCAGTTGAAATGTAAAGAAACTTGGTTTTAAGTTCTGTCTCTGATATTTACTATGTGAGCATGGATCAATCAATTAATTTCTGTGAGTCTCAAGTTTTTCTCCTATGAAATGAGGATCATTTTAGCTACAGCATCTGTTGTACAGGACTGTTCTGAGGACAAAATGAGAAGTATATTGAAAACACTTTGCAAAGCACATGAGACTTTCCTTAATAGCCTACCCTCCAGTTGATAGCAGCACTCCAAGCTGTCTTAAAGTCAAAAAGACCCAGGTTCAAGGTGTTTCTCTGTCATACATTAGTTAAGTAATGTCATAAATTCTCATTAGTCCAGGAAGCTGTAAAAAGATGCTGCTTTGCACTCGTAGAATTCCTTTACTGAAATTTCCTTGCATCAATTAAACCATAAGACTGATCAAATATGTGCATATATACTAAAAATAGACCTCTATCTATACGTAAGATACTCACCCTTTTGTATAACAATAATCATTACTGAATGGGACAGAAAAGAACATTTATGGAGAAAACTGAAACATTAAGCTTGAAAAGAAAAACAGCTTCTCAGATAAAATATTTTGGAAAGACAAACTGTTCTGAGGAGCTTTTAGAGACTTGTACCTTAGGCAAATGTACAAGAAGGACCTGTTTGAAACCAGAGAAATGACTGAAGTAATGATGGTTGTAAAACATTGTGGTCCATCATCTCATTTTCATGTGACTGTTTTGAGTTTTAAAGGTTATGGTTGACAGAATCATAAATCAAATAATTGATCTGGGTCTATGGGGAGATTATATAAGGACTCTCTGCAGTCTGGCTTCTGAACTCATCACTCAAATGAAACTGCCCTATCCAAAGTTGCCATTGACCTCTGAATTGTCAAATCTAGTGGCTTTCCCCTCAAAAATGAATCTATTCTAGATTCTAGGTGATCTCTACTAACATAATCTCTATGTTAGATTCTAGGTGATCTCTCTGCAGGATTTTATTCTATTGATCACCTTCTCCTTCTAGATGCTATCTTCTCTTTGAAATTTTGTGATATTGCTCCCTCCTGGTTCTCCTCTTATCTATTCAATCATTCCTCAGAATCAATTTTCTGGTTCTTCATCCATGTCATCATATCCAATAACTCTTAGTGTACGCCCAAGCTTCTGATCAGGGTCTCCTTCCCTTTTTGCAATATCTGAACTCATTTGGTAATAATGCAAATTCCTATGAGTTCAATTATCTCTTTTCAGTTGATTCTCATATTATATATGCTTAATATGCTAGTAGGTTGACTGCTGGGTTAATATTTGTTAAAAATATGGACTTATTTATTTATTTTTCATTCATTTATTTATTTTACTTGTAAGGGAAAGATGAGTCCTTGAACAGCAAAAGGTTACGATTTGGGGTGTTTGAAGCTATGAGAAGCTAGAGAACAATCTGAAAAAAAAAGAAGCTATATGAGGTGAAAGAAAGAAAAAAGAGCATAAACTGAATAAAGAAGTCACAAGAAGACAGAAACAGAAGGCATAGGAAACTTCAAGATAAAAAGATGATACTTCAGCTGATTTTCTAAGACTTTATTCATTGGAAAGATAGATATTGCTTTACTTATTGCATAGAGAGAGTTGCAACCAGATGCTGGAAACTCATTCTGAGAGTTGAAACTTATTACTTTGTACAAAGTTATCTAAACTTACTGCTCTTTAACGCCATCTAAAGAAAGCCTCAAAGAGGGAAACATCTCAGGTGTGCCTGTTTTGTTGCTACTGCCTTGTTTGAGTTGCCAGAAAAAAAAACACAGAAAAACTAGGTTTTTGTGTGTGTGTGTGTGTGTGTGTGTGTGTGTGTGTGTGTGTGTCTGTGTTTAATGTGAATTGTGCTAGGCTATAAGAAAACTTGGAACTGATTGGACAAAGCACAATCCTCTGCTATTTGCAGATGTGAGAGGCTTGGTAAGCTACTGCATTAAGGCAAAATCTTTTTAATAAACATTTTTTTTGTTTAGTTTCCTGTTAAGACTATCTATGAGCTATAAGAGCTTATTTCTGACTCATCAGCTTAAGAGCAGAGAAGAGAGACTTTGTTCAGCAATTGAGTAGTAATGAACAGAAGGAGAAAAACTAGCAGAGAAGGGATTTCATGTAGTGTAAATTGTTCCTATAATGCTCAAGATAATCAAGGACTGCTGTTCAGAGTTTTGAGTTGTTCCACACACCATGCTTACACTATTCATGCGTCTTTATTTCTTTAAATAAATAGCAACTTATCCCTAAAGACACTGTGGGTAGAGAAAGTGTGGAGAGTATTCAGGAAGATGGTCAAATAATTCAGAAAATTCCAAATTTTCCAGATTTCTCCCACAAACAAGATAAAATTGTGCCTCGAGGTGAACATAGAGAAGAAACAAAATAAACAAAAATTGGGGCATAACAGTGGTCCTCTTGGGACAACTGAAGACAATTTGAATAAAAATATCAAGATGGAAGTTTGGCTCCTCTGAAGTATAAACACTTCCAAGCTAGCTTTCCTGAAGCAGCAAACTATGAGCCCCAGGGCTAGCTGAGTTGGAAGGTAGCTTCAGCCTTAGCCACAAGAAATGTTACCTCCTGGAAAGGGTGGGGAGTTGGACTGAGGGAATTGCTGATGATAGGTTCAACAGTATTGTTGAGGCAGGGCAACACGAAGGAACCAGCACACTCACATGCAGAAGTAATAAAGAAGGGATGGTGCTGATTGTGGGCACTTACAGGAGGGAGGAGTTCTTGCTTTCAGTTCCTGGACACAGGGGAACACTGAAGGAGGACCTGAGGCCAGAGGTACCATTCCCCCATACCACAGGACTACAGATGATTACAATAAAAATAGTAGGTAAAGAGAAAGAATCCAACTCTAGAAAGGTACTATGGGAATAGAGAAAACAGGTTCATCTTCAGAGGAAGATACTGAAGCAAAAGTCTCTCCTACCCCAAAGAGTAATGCCCAAATGGTCACCTGTCTAAAAGGATTCATAAAAGAACTCAAAAAAGACTTTAAAAATTAAATGAGAGAGTGAGGGGAAAAAAAAAAACGAGAACAATCTAAGAAACTGTTGAAATTGAAATTGCGCAAAAGGAAGTCAATGAATTATAAGACCAAGAAAAAAAAAATCTAATGAATAAAAAAATAGAAGAGATTGTGAAACATCTCACTAGAAAAAGAATTGATCTAGAGAACAGATTCAAAAGAGAAACGATAAGAATAATCAGGCTACTTGAAATCTACAAGAATAATAATCTTCATACAATAATATAAGAACGTTGTTCTGAAGTTTTAAGGCAGGGGTAAGAAACATCTGACCTGCAGGTAGTATATAAGACCCAAGAAACCTTTTGGTCTGGTTCTGCCAGGGCAACTGCAACTGACAACTTCCCACTGCTTGATTTTTCAAGTTGATAATTTTGTGTGGCCTGCAAATGATGTTTAAAATATTCAAATGGGGAGCCAATGTGGAGTAAAGCCAGAAGCTGCTTGAGCTTTCCCAGTTTCCCTCAAAAAACATTTCTTTTCTTTTCTTTTTTAGTAAAGCTTTTTAATTTTCAAAAGATAATGCATGCTTAAATTTTCGACATTAATCCTCGCAAAACTTTGTGTTCCAATTTTCCCCCCTTCTCCCCACTCTCCCAGATAGCAAGTAATCCAATATATGTTAATAAACATGGCAAAAAATACATGTTAAATCTAACATATGCATACATAATTGGTAAACAAGAAAAATCAGATCAAAAAGGAAAAAATGAGAAAGAAAATAAAATGTAAGCAAACTACACTATATATTATCTACGTTGATCAATATGGCTTTAACCTATTTAAAATAACCAGAAAGTATAAGGTTGGAATATTTCTGTGGTATAGAAAATGATGCATTGGTGGAATTACACAAATATGGAAAGAGTTGTTTGAAGGAAGTTCTTATCTATTTTCAGAAAACAGAGGACAAACAATACTATATAGTCTTACTATATTAAGTAGAAGCATATGAGTGTATATATGAATATATGTGTAGGATTACAGACATCTATATATGTATGTATTTGTAGCTTATATATGTTTATGTGCCTGTATATGTATGCATATCTGCATCTATGTCTAAATGTCTACATCATCTATATCTATCTATATCATCCATTTATCTTTAGCTATATTTATTTATTTATTGTTTTATTGAGGTTTTCTGGTTATATATGTACATTAATTTTTAAAATACACATTTATGAATTATGTTAGTAGAGAAAATAAAACAGAACAAAAGGGAAAAATAAAAGAGAGAGGAGAAAAAATCAAGAAAAAGGGGAAAAAAAAGCAAAAACCTCAATATAGTATGTGTTGATTTACATTGAGTCTCCATACTTCTCTTTCTGGATACAGATGACATTTTCTATCCAAAGTTTATTGGGATTGCCTTGGACCACTGGACAACTGAGAAGAACCAAGTTTTTCATAATTGATCATTGCACCTAGTTCTGCTTGCTTCACCCAGCATCAGTTTATGTAAATCTTTCCAAATCTTTTATTCATATATATTCATATATAAAAATATACAAATATTTCCAAATCTTTCTAAAATCAGCTTATTCATCATTTTTATAGAATAATAAGCAAAGATAAATATTATTAAAATAAAAACAATGTATAGTATTTATTACACTAGATTTTCTTCATATGGAAATGTACTGCTTTATTTTAAAACCTTTCTTAGGTTCTGCTGTGCTTTTGGCAATGCTTTTGTTGTTATTGTTTTTCTTTTAATATTTTATATTTAATTTAAAAATTAAGAATAATGATAAAGAAAGAAAAGTGTAGCTAATTTGAATATTTATATTATGATTATTCTTGTTGTTTTTTGAGTAAAAAAATTTGATTTGTATTGCCTTTATATTATTTTGTATGTATTTTATTTTTAAGAATTAATGATGGCAAGGTGATTGATTTTGTGTAAATGAGAAGAACACTGTTGGGGGCTAGTTGGAAGCTGCAGGAGTATATTTCTCTCCTCATCCTTTCATTTCACTACCCACAGTTACATTTAGGATGACCCTGAAACAATGTTAGTTATACCAGTGTGGCAGACTCCTTTCTGGGAACAGATCTGTCAATATGAATGTAGATTTGGTGATTGAACCAGTCCAGAAAGCAAAATAAAGGTTCGTGTACCATCTATGCTATGAATATCCAATATAATTATCAATTCCACCACTACTACTGCTACTAGTACTACCAGGACTGCTGCAATGGCTACTACTATTTTGATGACAATGACCACTCTTCCTCCTTCTTCTCTTACTATTACTATTCTTACTACTATTGTGACTATTACTCTATGACTACTACTATAATCAATTATTATATCTGTTTTCTTACTTTAACTCCTGCTTTTCAGAATTTATACATATACTAACCATAATTTGTTTACTTTCTTTTTATAGCTAATATTTTGTTCTATACAGAAATATTATCAGATTTGCTATAGTTGAGCCTTGGTTCCTGTTTTGAATGTTTATGCATAGATTTGCATGTTAAATTAAAGGCATTCTAATTCCAAGTATGTAAGATAAAATTTAATCAAGTTTTATCAACCAAATATTTAGAGCTAGACTGATTGAAATACTTGATAGATATTTTCCTGAAAGGAGTGAGTGAAGATGGTGATTAGAAAAATTGGACATACCTTTGGATAGACGTTTAGAAACTAAGGAAAGAACTTTCTGCTTATCTCAGCTAGGTGACACAATGGATTTGGAGCCAGGAAGGCTGCATTCAAATTTAGCCTTAGCCATTTTCTATTTGTAAGACCTGAACAAGTCATTTAAGCTTTTTCTTAGTGCAAAGTAGCAGCTATCTTGCAGGGTTGTTATGAGAATAAGAATAAGAATATTTATAAAGAGATATATGAATTCAGGCCATTTTTATTTACCCAGATTTTTTTTTTCACCAAAACACCTTAATTTTTAATTTTTAAAATTCAGTCAGCTAATTTGTGTGGATTAAAATTGGCACTCTTTGTTCTCCCAAATTAATTTACTGTTTGAATTCAAGAATACTGCTACATTTGATAAACTGAATTTATCCAATTTATTTAAGTTTGAAATAGGAGAGTATGAAATTTACTACTCTGACAACCCCCCCCCCCCCCAATGCCTGAAGGCCAGGGAGATTACTTTTCACTTCTCCTCTAGTGTTGTGTAATACCCTTAAGGAGGTGAGAGGTATTTGGAGTCTCTGCAAATGGCTTCAGCTCCATAGAAGTTATTTTCTCAATTGTAGGGTATGATCCTCCTTTATTTTGAGTCTGTTTAGCCAATGTCTTAATGGGTTTTATGTAGAAATACTTCAAAATGAATAATCACAAATATACAAATTTATTTACACAAATATATGCAAAGTATAATCCCTCTCTTCCTTAAACCTCAGTTCCAGAAAGGGAAAGGGAGTTAGGCTCAGAGTTTAGCTTAGTTCTTATAGAGCACAGTTCCATTTCCAAGTACAAAACTCAGCTTCAGATGAGTCCTAGGCACCCTAGCTTCTCAGAGCTTTCATGCTGACCTGACTGGCTGTCTCATGTTACCTGAAACAGTGGTGCCTACATTGTCATGACTTAAACTCCCAGATGAAATTGAGGAAGATAAACAAAACAGAAGAGAAACTAGCAGAAACTACTAAACCATGGTGAAAAATAGGGAACAGGGGAAAGAAGTCCAAACCTTTTTATTGGTTCAGTTCATGGTACCCATTCTGTGAATGAACTGCAATTTTACCTTCTGGTTAAAAGGGCCAAAAAAGCAGGAATATGGAAGAAAAGAATAATGGAGAAAAAAGAATGGCTGACTAAAGCTCATCCATTTTAAAGATACAGGCAAACCCAAGGGGGCTACCCCAACCCATGTGATAAAGGATAAAATGCAATTTAAACAAGTTCCACAGGCCTTCAAGAGTGCTGTATGTCACACAAACTGGGAGTGTCCAGGCATGCCTGGATTACAAGAGTATTTCCAAAATTTAACCATCGCCAGGATTTACTTCAACATTTTAGTCTCTTCTTAGTCATTTTCTCTTATGACCTTCATATGCTTTAGTTTTCCAGATCAAAGATATTAGACAGGGGTCACCCTACCCAATTATCTAAAAATATAACTGTGCTGTAAATTTTAATTGAGATTTGTGCTTGGAAAGTGTGAAATGTCATTTTCAGCACCATGTCTAATATGAGCATTTTTTTTTGTTTCTAATCCATCAACCCTTTTAACCACATGTAGAGATGGCAGTCCCCCTTCATTTCCTCACTATGGATCTAAGCCCAGCATGGCTTCAAAGAGACCAGTTTGATCGCTTCCTCTATTAGATACATATGCAACATCAAATATAGACAAGAATCTTAAAAAAAAAACACATTCTCCTAGTCCAAGGGCAAAGATCACCAATTCAAAGACAATGTACTGTACATATGTTATTTATATGCCCCCATTTTACCTATTCTTCAATGAAAAACATCTTGCTGCCATGGCAACTGCCACATTGCTTGCTATCTCGGAGACTACTACATCATTGTACTAGACATACAGAGAGACATTCACATCCATAAGTCATCTCCATGTCTGTCATTTGAACAAAGTTTATAAAGAATAATGGATCCATATTAGTTGTCCTGCTTTTTTTATTCTGTTCTAGAACCATTTAGTTCTGCCTGAACTATTAACTTGTTCATTTTTAACCTAGAAAAGGAAAGATTGGAAATTCTAATCAATCTGAGTAAAGGAGGACAGGCCCTGGGATAATCCACTCAACATATTTAGAGTTTAGATGTGCCAACAATATCTTGTCCTGCTTTGGAATTTCTTCCCTTTACAGGGCTAGCATCTCAATCCAATAAAATTTATTGTTGAAAATGGCTTTTTTTTTGTTATATAACATAAGGGCTACATTCTCAGTTAAAGTCTTTGATTTAGAGATTTTGACACAGCAGGATATAATGGAAAGAACATGAAATTTATAATGAAAGGATCTGGGTTCAAATCCCAAGTCTTCCTCTCCCTACTTGGGGAAGTCACTTAGCTATATTAGGCCTTAGATTGCTCATCTGTAAAATGAGGGATTGGAACTTTATGGCTTATAATAATAATTGTTATAGCTAACATTTATGGAGAGTTTTAAGGTTTACAAAGCACTTTACATCTGTCATCTCATTTGATCATCATAACAACCCTAAGAGAAAGGTACCATTGTTATCTCATTTTATAAGACAGCTTAAATGATTTTCCCAGGATAATGCAACTAGTACGATTCTGAGTTTAGATCTGAACTTAAAAGATATTGTCAATTTTGTGTCCAACATACTATCCAAAGTGATATCTAGGTGCATTAGCAAATCCCTTCTGCTAATTTTATATTTAAATTTACATTTAAATTATGATATGGTCATGATATTCCACAATTTTTTTTCAAGTTCCAGGACTAAGTTTGATAACATCTTATCCATACTCTGTGCTTCTGTGTAGACAAACTTTTGTATGGAGGCTCCATGTCTATATCTTCCTTCTTCCCACAATTTTTAGTGCCAAGTTCCAATATCAAATTTCTGTGACCTTTGGAGACAGATTCTGCTTAGTTGCCTTAGGTACCTCAAGCATCATTAGCCACTCTGGCAACTGGAAAGGAAAGTCAGAAATGGGACTATATGTTTATTGGGATATTTTTAAGTATGAGATGGGGGGGGTATAGAGGGGTTTTCTGCTAACAGCACAATCATAATAATGAAATAAATTTAGCATATGAGATATTTTATATACTGCAGGACACATTGGAAGACTTGATATTATTCATGCTGCCTGACCATTCTGCATTTTTTCATTGGTTCTCTCCATTATAAATTCAAAACAATACTCATAGTGGCAACTAGAGTTGGGCAGAACTAAGTGTATTCATCATCGATGACTGTGGAGTAATTTTGTTTTAACATCTGATATTTTCGCAGGCATACAGGACATTTTCCTAACACAAGGCAGAGATGAGTTGGACCAGCAAAGTGGCATGATGGGACCCAAGGATCCTCTTTATTCCCTCTCCACAGCCCAAGAGACCCCCAAGTCTGACATGATGCTTTGGTTTGTAATATGCAGTAAAAACTGAAACCCATAATCACTAACAGTGGAACATCTGCTTGCCTAAGCTGTCATTTTCTATAAATTAAAATTTGAAAACTCCATTAATGCCACATTAAGATACAAATTTCAGAATACAGAAGTCCAGAAATACAAGAGTTGGGGGAGTCTCACAGTACTACTCATAGCAAAAGGGTTTGCTCTTTTTTGAAAATGTACAGAACAAATGTATTTAATTTTGCTTTGCTACCCTTTTTGTATGTATAAATCTGTGGTCTCATCATTTCAGTAAGAAACTGATTTTCTCCCAAATTCCTTGATCCTAACCTTATTTTTCCTTTTTTTTTTTTTTTGGAAAAAAAAGAGAAAATAATCTCTCTTTACACAAAAGCCATTGACTACCCCAGTTCAGAGTAGCCTCAAACCACAGTATGTAACCCTGGCTGAGCCTCATCATTTTTGAAACATTAAAATCACAAAGATCATTGTCTCTAAATACAGTGGGAGTTCAGTTTCAGTCATTTACTAAAATTATTTTTTTTTAAATCCTGTCTATAGTTATTTTGAAGAATGCCTCCAGGATACTTGGCAAACCATCTGTGAAGGATTCATGGAGAAACATGGACACAGAGTATGTAGGATGAGAAGGTGTAGATGGACTGTAGTTCATACCAATAGAAAGAATGAATGATCCTAATGAGGGGAAAAATAAATCCATAGTCACAGAGCAAAGGGGTAGAATGAAATATGCAACTGATTTAAGCAGAAACTTCAAGGGGAAAAAAAGTGATCACTCCTTTTATTTTCTGAAAAAAAAAAAAAAAACATTTTGATGTTAACCATCTTGGTTATGTCCAGATATCTGAATTTCCTTTCATTTGCACAGAGAACCCACAGTGAAGAGAGAGGCATCAATTTTCAGAATCCCATTGCTTTCCTGTGAAGTATATTTACAAGAATCCACAATGATCCTCAAAACATACAAGCGCACACACACACACACACACACACACACACAATTCCAAATGCTATTAAGACTTTACCGGGACACCATTACTTTGTTTTTTCTTTGATTCTTACTTGTCCACATTTCACTGTTGTCTTTTGGGCAACATACATAGAAAAACAACAGCAACAACAACATATACTTGAAATCCTCAAAACCACAAATCTAAAAGACCAATGAGCTATTTATACTAATCTACCCAAGGTTTCCACTAATCACTGCAAAGTGGTGGGCCTTCAAAGATTAGATTTGCATCAGCAAGTTTGAGGGTAATTAAAAAGAAAAGTTGTATTTGCAAAATTCAAAATGAAAGATATCTTCATTACTTAGCATAAACATATCAGTTCTTTATATACACACACACAATGGCAACTTCTCTACAAATATTTGCCAAAGGGATTATTTTTCATGTCCAGGTCATGTACTCAAATATTTGGGTAAATTGTGAGTATTTGTGACTTTGAAAACAGAGGGTAACCATAAAAGTACATATAGCTAGTGATCAGATAATAATGAGAATGTGTACAGTTTGGGAGGTTAATGAGTGCTAACTGCTCTAAAGACTACAATTAAGCAAAAGTTTTCTATCTACCCCTAGCAGAAATCTCCTGTTAATTGTGCAGGCAAGTCATTGATTGCCCATTATTGAGTCAAAACATATAAGGCTTGACAGATGGCTTAATGTCACAAAGTTATTGTGCTCTATATAACAAGATTTTTATTACTTCAGATTCAGATGCAAAGGGAAAGAGCTGTGAATAATAAGTATAAAGTAAAATCATGTATATTAGATTGGGCCATTCTCCAATATCAAAAATATGGAGCTGAGAGCTTTAAGTGAAAGCTTTGGAAGAGTCGCTGAATCAATTCTGAATATATAAGAACCAAATAAACCCTTAAAGTATAAAAGAAAATGAACTATATAAAAACCATTCTTTGTAAATGACCTTGAGGATGTCATTGAACCACCCAGATGAAACTTTCTATCTTTTGAACTATAATGCAAGACTAATTTGATAATTAAGTCATTACTAAAAGCTCCTTGAGTTCATTGAGAATAAGCAAAGGGAAATATGAGAATATTTTTTCTTTGTTTGAAACTTGCTTTAAAAGAGAAAATATTAGGTTGACTTCTAGCATTGTTGCTTTGTTTGGATATTACCAAATTACGTGACTTTTTTCTTTTTTTGTGGCCAGTTCATTAATTGATTCAAACCATGAAAAATATGCTCCAGAAAACTAGCAACTGAACAAATAATGTCAAATTATTATTTCTATATCCAAGAAGTTATTGGCTCTTGTTTTGTAGAAATGTGTTTTGTTGTTTGTCCTTCATTGGCGAGAGTGCTAACAAAAGAACCAAAATACCTGGATTTAAGTCTTGATTCTGACATGCTGCCTATGTAAACTTGGACTATTAACTTCAGGGAATGCGAACTTGAATTGCTAAGTGGTTCTCCTTATTTCAAATTTCCCACGTCAGTGAAATAACAGGTCTAGTCTATTTATTTTATTTTAACCTAGCAACATCCTTAAAACGGTAACAAAAATGACTATATCAGATGTCAAAGACAGAAGGGATTTCAAGGCTCTATTCTTAACCTAAAGTCCATAGACACCTTGCCCATAAACAGATTTCAGAGGTTCTATGAAGTTGAATGGGAAAAATACTTCTCTATATATTTTTTGTGAACTTTTGGTTTTATTTGTAATCTGATATATTTTATTTATGTATTTAAAGACATTTTTCTGAGGAGAGGTCAATTGAGTTTCCCAGACTATCACAGAATAGTGATACAAAAACAATAAGAATGCCTACTTTGAAAAAAGCCCAGAATGAGCAAATAAACCAAATACACCAGACCTAAGGGAAACATCTGGACTATAATAAAAGGACTTCCAAGAACTATTGGGTAACTTTTTGCCATGTGTGTTCTGCAAGTTAAGCCCACTTTCCCCTAGATTCTATTATATACTTTTTGGAGAGAATTACAGATTTTGTGTGTGATAGTTCTTTGAGTCACTGCTTGCTTTAAGTAAATACTCCACTTTGAAAAATTATTTTTTACCTGACTAATTGGTATTATTACAACCATTGGAGCAGGAGATGCACACTAACCTAATTGCTCTGGTGGTAGCCCTAAAGGTAGACAGATCTGTGCTATCTGCCAATTCATGAATGCAATTGGAAGTTGGGATAAAAGAATCAGAACTATTTTATATCCATGGGGTCAAACTCAAATAGAAATATATCCCTTCAGGCACATGACTTGGGAAACCATAAATGAACATTATCTGTGTCGTATTGTGTTTGTATTTATTTTATTAAATATTTGCCAATATGTTTTAATCTGTTTCACTTGGGAATTGTGTGGGAATATTGGGGAGTGAATATGCCTGCCAACCACATGTTTCATACTGCCCTAGACTAAAAAGTAATAATGATAAATAAATCATTGAATTTCAGTCAGAAAGTAGTCCAGTATTCATGTATTCTAACCCATAACCAAAAATGAATTCTCACTGCAACATACCTGAGAAGAAGCAGCCTTAGAACCCATTCTAAAAGACTTCCAGTAAGGGGAAATGCACTATTTCCACTTTTCAAAAGCTGTAATCATTAGAAAGATTTTCTTACATTAAACCTAAATTACTCTTTTTTTGCAACTCCTTGACATTATTTGTGGTTCTGCATTCTATGGCCATGTAGGATATATCTAACCCTTCTTTCATGACTATTCTTCAAACATTTGAACAGGGTTATTTCATCTGTGCTATGTATTCTCTCGGCAGGCTAAATGTCTCCATTTTCTTCATTTAACCCTCTTATGGAATGAATTTGCAGACCTTAAGTCTCCTGGCTAACCTCCTCTGGATAATTCTTTCAGGAAAAATACTGTTTCATGTTTCCTTCTATTCCTCTTACTTTGAAGACCTTACTACTAAATTACAGTAGTAGTCTCATCCTGGGACATTTCTCCTTTATTCTGGCTTCCTTTATCCATTGTTGAGTTTCTCTAGGGGCCACCATTTGGGGAAGGGTCCAAGCTTGTTACCTTCATTCCCTAAAAGGCACTGCTTCTGACTTTCAATACTGCATTCTTACTGAGTACCTTTCCTGACTCCATTACTGCTAGCTGCTTTTTATGTGATACCTTTGTTCATCCAAATGTAATTTCTTTGAAGACAAGGAATGTCATAATTTTAGTTTATATTTGTATCTATAATGCCTGGCACAGTGCCCCACACATACTAGGTGCTTAATTAATACTTGTTCACTTGATGTAAAAATGACCTTCCTAAAATGATGCCCAGAATTAAGCAGAATGCTCCACATATGTCTGATAAGAGTGAACTACCATAGAATTATCATATTGATGTGATGTAAGTATTCACTTTCTTGGAAGAGAATCTCATTTCCCTTCATCATTTTGATCACCCTGACTCTTCAGCAAGCACTAAATGTATAGGAGCTTTGAGAAAATAGTACCTCTCTCCCCCTTTAAAAAAATTCTGTAAGTGTGCTTGTTTTTAAGACAATCATAAGATGGTGGCAAAAGAAATAGATTTGGAATTTGAGTTTGTTACTTACAAGTCATGGTTCTGCAGATTATCTCTTTGTTCTTAAATTTTTCTATCTATAAAACAAGGGAGTTTTAGATTAGATGATCTCTGAGACTCTTTCCAATTCTAAACCTTTTTTTTTTTTCTTATAATGTATCTGACTTTATCCATTAGTAAAATGGAACTCTCGGCACTATCTACATATTTTTTCAGAGAACAAAGTCAGGTCCAGCTAGTTTTGACCAGTTGCCCCAGGTCACATGGCTATACCCTAGCTCCTGGACTGGCAGTTTTGATGGAGATTTTAAAGTTTGTTCTAGGCACTCGAGTTAAAGAGTGCTCAGTTTTTTTCACATGTAAAATGAGGAGCAGGGAGACTTGTAAAATAAGAAGCAGTATGATATAATAATGAAGCTCTAGATTTGAATTCAAAAAGACGAAGGTTTGATTCCTACCTCAGACACTTATTAGCTGAATGACTTTGGGCAAGTTCTCTAGGAATCAATTTTCTCAGCTACTATTAAATTTATGATATTTTGATGAGATATTCTGCAAAGTCTCCTACAGCTTTAAAATCCTATGATTTCCTTTAAGTCATTTGTTATCATCAAATTAAAATGTTCCCACTCTTAATGTAGCTAGCCTTTGTAATGGGTAGCATTCTAGAGTAGCTGGGTGACTCTTAATAAGTCACTTAAACTATCTCAGTCTTAGTACAATATGGGGATAAGAATACCAACCTATTTCATACTGATCAAAATGTATATGTATCACACTTGGCTAACTTTTAAATACTATGCAGATGCTCACTAATTTTGCTATAGATAAATAGTTTGGATACCTCCACAAATAAGAAAAATAGAGCAAAATGGGTAGTAATAAAAAAAAAAAAATGCCTGAAGATACATTTGACTTTGAAGAACCAAATTATTTCTTTTTCACACAGAATATTATCACATTGTAAATATTATTTTCTCTTGATTTGTGTTGCTGAAAAGTTGAAGATGTTCCAATCCAACATCTGGAGTTTGCCCTAGAGTTTTATCTTCTCTCCTTGTCTGACACCTTCTTATCCTCAATACTCCAAAGGTGGAGGAAAGCAAACCCTTACCAATTTTTTTTCTTTTTCTTTTTTCTTTTTTTAAGAGACTAATTATGGCTGTTCTGAATGTGGAGGTAACAATAAAACTTTCTTAAACTGCAGTTCTTTTTATAGGGCTTAGTTATGATCTTTACCCTGGACTTCCTCCCAAGTCATCTCCCAGTTGACACTATGAATCAGACACAAAGTAAGGGAAACAGGCTGAATGCATGGAAGAAAGTGGTTTTCCTGGTCAGAACAGACATGTGAAAGCTTTCAGAACTTCCTTCCCAACTCTTAGGCTTTTTTGATGATTGGTTTAGCGTGGGTAGTGGAAACAGATGCTATCAGATCTCCAGTTTTTTTGGCTCAGGATAAAGCAAGCAAAGGCTAACGCAGTCATACTGTTTTGCAAATTGCCATATGCAGTTCATCTTTCCAAAACACATTTGGGGAGTAGGGAAAATTGTCAGGGCTCACCTACACTATGAATGACTCCACCTACCTCTCCTTTGCAGGACTCAGGGAGAAGATAGGACCAAACTCATTGGTGGCTCAGTCTGCAATTGTACACATTCAGTGCTCCAGACTCTTTCTGGCAGCTGCTTTCAAAATTCCCTTTCTGTGAATGTGAAATCTGCAGGCACAATCACAATAGTATTTCCATGGGGCCTTAACGAGAGATTTCTGCCCCTCCTGGCAAAAGGGTAGTAGCCTGAAAGAAAGTATTGGAGCCAGGGAATGCTGAGTTGCTTTTCAGTCCTCTCCTTGATGTCTCCTGTGTCCTTGAGGCAATTTTTTCTCCCTTTTCTTTGTCTCAGTTTCTCCATAGGTAGAAGCATTATGAAATTGGAATGAGATTCACTACTGCATATTTCCTAGAGGGGTGGTGTGAATGTTTGGTTAATACATTACAAGTGAGAGTCCCTAATTAATTAAGACTCCTTTGAGGCTGATAAGCATTCTTATTACATCTGTGATAGACAGAATTGGCTGGTAGCTGTCATGTGTTGGATCAGTAAATTTGTAATACAAGCAATTAAGAGTTACTTGGTATCGAAGGAGATGTTTCTAAACAATCTCAGTGTAGATGAACCAAGAATCTAAGGTGCTGTGGATTGAAATTTAAAGGAAGCTAGGTGAGAAAGTGACTTTGTCCAAAATGTACAAATGATTTCAGAATTTAGGCTGATGTACTAAATGAATCAACTAATCAAATCAACTGACATTTATTAAGCATCTACTATGATAATCTATGTAGCTCAAATATAACTTGCTAAGATAAACTAAGCTTTCCCCTCATTATCCCAAATGCTAGTTCCTGCTAATTATTTTGTATTTATCTAATTTGTTCATACTTATTTGCTATGTAAAAATTTTGTCTCCCACTATAAAATGTGAAGTCCTTTGAAAGCAAAGTTTTTCTCCTTCTCTTGACTTCTTTTTCCTTTTCCTCCCCTTCCTTTCCTTCTCCTCCCTTCCCTTTTCCTCCTCTTCCCCTCCCTGCTTTCCCTTCTCCTCCCCTTCCCTTATTTCCTTCCCCTCCTTTTCCTTCTCTTTCTCTTCCCTTCTCTTCCTTTCCCTTTCCTTTATTCTTTTCTTCCTTCCTCCTTTCAGTCCTTCACAAGTATTGTGATAGATACAGAGGATAGAAACACAAACAATGAAATGAATGATTCTACCTGAGAAAGCAGTGCATAATTAATATATATATATATATATATATATATATATATATATATATATATACACACACACACACACACACATATATTTATTGATGAGCAATTGTCCAATTTATCCTTTTTCCCTACTAGTCTCTAAGGCCCCTTGCCTTCTTCTGACCTCAGTGATATTCCAAGGGCCTTGAGTGAAATCTATTTTTACCAGTCTTGGCTAACAATCTTCTTTTCTTCCTCCGTGGGTAGATGGCTCCCTATAGAGAGCCACTGAAATCTGATAATGTACAATTTAGTTATCCTTTAAAAAAACACATCAGACATTCAAAGTCTTGTGACTCCAATTTGCCTTGAAAGGAACTCATATCTATGAAAGATAAGGCCTATTTAGGCTGTTATCCAAGTGTACACATACCAGAGATAGAAGGAGAGATTATGCTGAGGGCTCTAAACTTTTTCTCTGCTATAGGGCTCTGCTCCATGTTGTTAACATTTGAGTGGTTCTCAGTGAATGCAAACTGAAGTTGATAAGATGCTAAGGCCCTAAAGACACTTTAGAAAAGTGGTTCTCAGACTTTTGCTCTTAGCATCTTTATACTATTAAAATTATTGAGGATCTATTCAAAGAGTTATTATATGGTTTATATTCATGGGTATTTACCATATAAGAAATAAAAGTTAATTTTGAAACTGTAGACTCTCTAAAAGAGCTTCAGAGACCCCCATGATTCTCTGGACCACATTTTGAGAAACAGTCCTTTAGAAATTATACAGGCTACCCCATTCCTCATTTCATAGATGAGGGAAAAAAACCTCAGTAGATGCTGAATAATTGCAAAAAAAGTTCCCTAAGCAGCATTGCAAAATGCCAAGAATGGAACTATGGTATCCTGACTTTTAATCTCATGTTCTTCCATTTGTATTTTTCTTGATTCCCCAAAAATGTCTGATAGTATTCTCTTTCTGGAAGCTTGACTTGGGACCCCTAAAAGCCAAGTCAAACATCTAAAACGCTCCTTAGATTAGAATCTTCTGTGCATGAATATCAAGTTAACATAAGAGGCTGAGAAGATGAATAACCACAGGAGTTAAACTGGGAAGGCCAGAAGTAAAACAGAAGCTAGAGCTCTGAAATCTCATCTGCTTCTGCCAGGTGTTAGTCCCTTATTCATCACTAAAGTGTTTGTAATTGTGTCACACCTGGGATTTCACTGGTATAGTGAACTCCTGCTGAGGAAAAAAAAAACAAAAAAAACAAACCAAAAAAAAAAAAAAAAACCCAAACAACAACAACAACAACAACAACAACAACAACAACAACAAAAAACCTCCTTCTAGCAATATCAAGCAGTACTTGCTCAGCAATGTACCATCAAAGATAGTTGCTCGGTCAATGTCCTGGGCCCACTCCTTTGCTCCCTCTGTACTATTTCACTTGGTTATTTCTTCATCTCCCATGAATTCAATTATCATCTCAATGTGGATGATTCTCACATCTCCTGACTTAGACTTAACTTGTCTCCTAACTTTCAATCTCTCATCTCCTGTTGCCTATTATATATTTTAAACTATATGTCCTTTAGATATCTGACATGTACCATACTGGACAAATTATTTTTTCCCCCAAACATTTCCCATGCCCAAATTCCCTAGGACCATTAAGTGCACTAACATCTTCCTAAACACACAAACTCTAAACCTATGTGTCATCCTTGGCAACTCACGCTCTCCATCTTACCCCCTCTTTCCATATCTAATCTGACAAGTTGTTTTTTTTTTCAATTTCAGTTTTACCACATCTTTAATATATATTCCTTTCTTTCTTATGCCACTGACATGACTCTCCATAAATTTATATCTGAACTATTGCAGTAGATAGATGATTAAGCTCCTTGCCTCAAGTCTCTCTCTATCTATTCCATCCTTTATTCCATTGTTAAAATGTTCTTTCTGAAGTGCAGATAGATATGACTATGTCACACACACCTTTAACACCTCACTCAAGAAACTCCTAGGGCTTTCTTTTATCTCAAGAACCAAATATAAAATCCACTATTTGGCATTCAAAGACCAACACAACCTGGCCCCCTCCCAATTTCTTAGTTTTCTTACATCTAAGCTTTCCTCAGATACTCCATTATCCATTGACACTTGTCTTGCTTACACAAGACACTTCATCTAGTAACTTCAGGCATTTTTACTGTCATCCATTTCTGGAATATTCTCACTTTGTATCTCCACCTTTTGGAATCACTAGATTTGTTTAAATCCCAGCTAAAATCCCATCTTCTATTAGAAGTCCTTTCTTGTCCTCTTTATTGCTAGTGCCTTCCCTTTGATGCTTATCTTTTTTTATTCTGAATCCCTCTAATTTACATTTGATCATTTGTACTTTGCTTCTTCATTTTTCCTTGAATTCTTTGAGAGTAGAGACATCATTTGCCTTTCCTTGCATTTCTAGTGCTTATCATAGTGTCTAGAATAGTGGCCCTCAATGTGTAGTCCAAAGAATTGTTGGGGTCTCTGAAACCCTTTCAGAGGGTCTACAAATTCAAAATTATTTTTTATTTCTAATATAGTAAATAGCTATAAATATAATGCATGTGAACAAAAACTCTTTGAACAGATCCTTGATAGTTTTTTTTAACAACATGAAGATACTGAGAACAAAGATTTGAGAACCACTCATCTAGAATAAAATAGTGTCTTAATAAATCCTTACTGAATTAATGTTATTTTAAAAAAAGAGTCATTGCACAATTGATAAATTATCAAAAGATATGAACTGCTCCCAAAGGGTTAGAAAATCATGTATATTTTTGACCTAATAATACCACTACTAGGCATGAATCTCTAAAGAGATTTTAAAAAAGAAAAAAAATGTACAAAAATATTTATAGTAACTCTCTTCTCAGGGCAAAGAATTGGAAATCAAGGGGAAGCCCATCAATTGGGGAATGGCTGAATAAATTGAAACATGTAATCAGGATAAAATATTATAGTTCTATGGGAAATGATAAGCAGGATGCTCACAGGAAAACCTGGAAAGTGCTTCATGAACTCAAGCAAAGTGAAATGCCACAGTGCAAAGTAATTAATAATCAATGTTTGGGAATGATCAGCTGTGAAATAATTTTTCTATTCTTAGCAATATAATGATCCAAGACTAGTTGGAAGGATTTTTGGTGAAGAATGCTATCCATACCTAAGGAAAGAACAAATTACATCTGAATTTAGATCCTCTTTTTCTTTCTTTCTTTCTTTTTTTTTTTAAATGTTTTTCCTTTGAGGAAGAGACATTTTTTCTTTCACAAAATAACTTTTATGGAGATATTTTGCAAAACTTCACATGTACCTTCTTAATTTGGGTAGAAGGAAGGGAGAGAATCTTGAACTCAAAGTTTTAAAAACAAATATAAAAATATTTTACATACAATTGGGGGAAATAAATAAATTAAAACAAAACTAGGTCTATGAAAAAAATCCAATAAATACTTACTGACTCACTGTAATCCTGAAAGAATAAATGTTCTGCTCAGTTTCACACAGCCATTGTGGGTCAGAAGTGGGACTTGAATACAAATATTCCTGAATCGGAAACTGATTTTCTATTCATTACATCAAACTAGTTAACAATATAAGAGTCATTTTATAATCAACTATATTTGGGCAGTCTGACCGCTAATTGGCTAAAATAAGGGTCACAATCAATACAAAAATAGAAGAAAAATAAAGGCAAGAAGATCCCATGTGTAATTTGAATGCTACAAATCTAAATAAGCTGTTAACTCTGAAAAGTGACAAATGGCTAACAGTGAAAGATGTATCTTAGGTATCATCAGGGCTTATAGTTATTTAAATAAAGTCAAAACAATTATCAAAATGAAAAACCAAAAACCCCAAACCAACCAACCAACCCAATAAACAAACAAAGAACTCCAGGTTCATGAGGGTTTGGGGGTTGGGGAGGGAAAATTGGAGGGAGAGAATTAAGAATGGCCCTCCCCAGATACCTCTTGATCTCCTTCCCAAATGGAAAGACAGAGAAGTTGAGAACCACACCAATAATGTAATTATAATGTAAATTCATTTGTGAAACATTTTGGAGAAGAATGATGTTGCACAAATCATTGCCTCACTAATCAGTCAAAAACTAATAGAGAGAGAGAAAAAAAAGAAGTTTCTATAAAGATAGATATAAGATCAAATGAGCCTATATCATTTTGAGAGAATTTATAGCTTGAATTGGGGAAAAATGAAAATGACATGAAAATGATTTTTCTATGATTTTCATGACATCTCTTCTCTCTCTTGGACTTTACTGCTTCAGTATCCCATGTCTCCTAGAAGAAAATGCAAATTCTTTTTAAGTTAGAGGAGGTAAGGATGACTGGAACTTACCAAATATACATGGGAGAAATCTATGCTAGAGATAGCAAAATGTTAAAGGCATCCATGCTTAGTTACCATTTTTGTAATATACTTAAAAAAGAATCCTAAAGAAGATCCTGAAAGAAAGAAAAGTTCATGAATGATATCTTCCTCTCTCAGAAATCTTGAGCAAACCATGTAGGTATTTAAGTATTTAAACTTAGTCCCATTTTTTCTTCTCCATATAATTTTACAATAATAGTCTATGTATACAGGGTCTTTTAAAAAGAGTTAATTAAAACTTGAGCACAGTTTTCCAAAGATCCCACATATTCAGTCACACAATTGAAAAGGCTGTAGACAATATATGTCTCAGATAAGCCTATTGAATATTGATGAAATGATGTTGGGTCTATTGAGAAAACAAAGGAAATATACAAATCAGCAATTGCTATTATTATGCAGTTAGCATGCCTTCACCAGGATAAACTTCTGACTTTAATAAGCCATTATCAATAACCTTCAGCGCATCACTAGATGCACATGGATTACTAGATCACTAAAATGAAGACAAGGTAGCAATACAAAGTAGTTACATCAACTTTTATGCCCAAACTAATTTATCAGTGTTAATAATATCTCAAAACCTTATTTGACAGATCTTCAAATAGGTGGCCACTGTCACCTATCTGCAATGATTCCCAGAAATGGGTGGAGATAGTAGTGTCACCACTACTCTGGCTCTAGAACATTACTGCCTAAAACCTCAACTTTTTTTTTTTTTTTTTTAATAACACAAATGTGCATTTCTTTCTGGTACATCATTCTCTTTCTGTTTTACCTTTCACTTTCCTTCCTTCCTTAGCTATTTGTAAAGCATAATAAGACAAATTTTGCTGTTTTTATCTTATTTTTCTTTGAAATATTTTTGTTGCTGCCTTCTGTACAATATTACAAAACTCTGTCCATAGTTCTTCAGGCCCTCTTTTTACTCGATCAACCCTTAAATCTATCCATTATCTATATTTCACATTCTTATATGATGTTATTTAGGTCATTCTTATATGATCTTCTACAATTTAAGGCTGAAATTTTCTTTTTTAAAAACATTTTCATGGGGCAGCTAGGTGGCACAGTGGATAGAGTACCAGCCCTGAAGTCAGGAAGACCTGAGCTCAAATCTGACCACAGACACCTAACACTTCCTAGCTGTGTGACCCTGGGCAAGTCATTTAACTCCAATTGCCTCAGGGGGAAAAACATATTTCCATATATATCATGTTGCACAAGAAAAATCAGCTCAAACAGGGAAAAAACGAGAAAGAAAAAAAATAAGCAAGCAAACAACAACAAAAGATGAAAGTACTATATTGTGATCCATATTCAGTCCCCATAGTCCTTTTTCTACATGCAAACAACTCTCTCTCTGACAGGTCTATTGGAATTAACCTGACTCACCTCATTATTGAAAAGAGCCACGTCCATCAGGATTGATCATCATATAATTAGGTTGTTGTTGTGTACAATGTTCTCTTCATTCTACTGATTTCACTTAGCATCAACTCATGCAAGTCTCTCTAGGCCTTTCTAAAATCATCCTGCTACCCTGTTTCCCCAATAATAAGACACTGTCTTATTTATTTATTTTTTTTGGACAGAAAAACACCAGAGGACTTATTTTCAGGGGAGGGCTTATTTTATTTTATTTTTTTTTTTTATTTAATAGCCTTTTATTTACAGGTTATATGCATGGGTAACTTTACAGCATTAACAATTGCCAAACCTCTTGTTCCAATTTTTCACCTCTTAGCCCCCACCCCCTCCCCCAGATGGCAGGATGACCAGTAGATGTTAAATATATTAAAATATAAATTATGATACACAATAAGTATACATGACCAAACTGTTATTTTGCTGTACAAAAAGAATCAGACTCTGAAATATTGTACAATTAGCTTGTGAAGGAAATCCAAAATGCAGGTAGGCATAAATATAGAGATTGGGAGTTCAATGTAATGGTTTTTAGTTATCTCCCAGAGTTCTTTCACTGGGTGTAGCTGGTTCAGTTCATTACTGCTCCATTGGAAATGATTTATTTGGTTGATCTCCTTGCTGAGGATGGGAGGGCTTATTTTAATGAACATTGACAGCACAACCAAGGCCTTTGCTCTCCTGTCAGCAATCCATTCACCAATGAGGATCTCCAAGTCAGGATATAAGGGTTGCGGACCTGATCCAGACCTGCACTTTTTCCCTTTTCCCTCATCCACCTGTTGATTGTGGTTATTATAATCGGCTCTCCATTTTCTGACCATTCGAAGATCCAAAAGTTTTTCTTTACAGAAAACTGCAAGATTCTTACCATGTGACTCCTCTACAATTGCTTTCTTGTACTCAACAGTATAGCTCTTCCTTTTTGTACTCATGTCTGGGGGTCAAAACAGACAGAATAATAAAATTATGACCATCAGTCCTTCTTTTCACTCCATCATGCCCCTCAATAATGTTTTAACCCCATCATGCTCCTTGAGTGCTCCTTCTATCCTTCATGATACCGCCTGAGTTCTCCTTTTATCCTCCATCATGCCCCCTCACTCCCGTTTACATACTGGGTTTTTATGTTGTCCTGCCTCAGCTCTCCTCCACAGCACTGCTCTCAATGGCGCCAGTAAGCAAATCACTGGAGAAGAACAGGATGATGCGCTCCAAGCTGCATCCAATCAGAGCTGCAGCAGTGGGGGCGGGGTGCTTTTCACCTGGGGGGGGGGGGTGCATATAGAGGGTACCGTAATGTAGCGTGTAGCGCAGGGGGTCACCTTCACTACAGTAGCAATCTCAATAGGGCTTATTTTTGGGGGAGGGCTTATTTTAGAGGAATCTTACACAGTAAGGGGAGGGCTTATTTTCGGGATAGGTCTTATTATCGGGGAAACACAGTAATTGTTTCTTATAGAACAATAATATTCCATCATATTCATATATCATAATTTAGTCAGCCATTACCAATTGATGGGCATTCAACTCAATTTCTATTCATTGACACTACAAAAAAGGATCCTATAATTTTCGCACATGTGGTCTTTTCCACCTTTTTATCGTTTCTTTGGGACATAGACCCAATAAAGATATTCCAAGATCAAAGTGTATGCAGTTTCATACCTTGGGTATAGTGCAAGGCTGAATTTTTCAATATGAAATCTATGAATTGAATCACAATTAACTCCAGGTCTTATTTAACTGATTCGTAGAGATGTTACACCTTTGGTTGCAAAATGTATAATCAATCTGATTTCTATATTGACCATCTGGTGATGTTCATATATACAGTTGCTTTTGGGGCTGTTGAAAAGGAGTGTTTCTTACAAACAGTAAGTTTTCTTGACAAAACACTATTAGCCGCTATCCTGCTTTATTTCATATTTCATATCAACAATCTCAGATGCAGATGATACAACTCTGATGACAGAAGGTAAAGAGGAATTAAGAAGCCTCTTGATGAGGGTGAAAGAGGAAAGTGTCAAAACTGGCTTGAAGCTTAACATTAAAAAAACTAAGATCTTGGCAACTGATCCCATTACTTCCTGGCAAATAGAAGAAGAAATGAAAGCAGTATCAGATTTTATATTCTTAGCCTCAAAGATCACTGCATACGGAGATTGTTTCCATGAAAGTAAAAGATACTTGCTCCTTGAAAGGAAAGCATTCCAAATCTGGACAGCATGCCAAAAAACAGAGATGTCACTTCACCAACAAAGTTCACGTAATGAAACCTCTGGGTTTTCCAGTAGCAATGTATGGCTGCAAGATTTGAACACTAAGGAAAGCTGAGTGCCATAGAACTGATGCTTTAGAATTGTGAGGCTAGAGATGACTTTTCAGAATCCCTTGGACAGCAAGGAGATCAACTCAGTCAATTCTCTAAGAAATTAATTGAGCCTATTTGCTGGAAGGTCAAATACTGAAGCTGAAACTTTAACTACTTTGGCGACATAATGCAAAGATAGGACTCACTGGAAAAGACTGATGTTGGGAAAGATTGAAGGCAAAAGGAAAGAGGGATGACAGAGCATGAAATTAATAGATAGTATCACGGAAACAATAATTTTGAACTTGAACAGATTTCAAGAGACAGTGGGGGAATAGAAAGAGCTGCTATACCATGGTTCGTGGAATTACAAAAAAGTCAGAAATGACTGAATAGTCATTCAAATGACTATTTCAAAATTTCAAATAAATACAAATCCAAGGCACTTCTTATCTGCTTTTCCCTGGTTGCACAAAGGTATCCAATCCAAGGCAAAATCTACAGGACATTGAAAAAATTTTATCACTATTATTTCACATTCAAAAAATCTCTATATTCTGAGATTACAGTTATAGTTCAATGGTCTGGATTATGCAGCCTTTCCAAAAATAGAGGCAATAATTCCTGAAGAAAATCAAGTGGAGTAGATTACTCAGCCTGAGATTGGTCTTAGAAAACACACTGCATCCTGGGAGGGAAAAGGTATTGTAAATGCATTTTTAAAACTCAACCATAGAGCTAAAAAAGGCATCAAATTGTGCATACCTTTTGACCCAGCAGTATTACTACTGGGCTTATATCCCAAACAGATTTTAAAGAAGGGAAAGGGACCTGTATGTGCAAGAACGTTTGTGGCAGCCCTTTTTGTAGTGGCCAGAAACTGGAAACTGAGTAGATGCCCATCAATTGAAGAATGGCTGAATAAATTGTGGTATATGACTATTATGGAATATTATTATTCTGTAAGAAATGACCAGCAGGATGATTTCAGAAAGGCCTGGAGAGACTTACATGAACTGATGCTGAGTGAAATGAGCAGGAAGTCCGACTCTTTTTATATAGCAAAATAACTGTATGGACATGTATACGTATATTGTTTTTAACATATACTTTAACATATTAACATGTATTGGTCAACCTGCCATCTGGGGAAAGAGGTGGGAGGAAGGGGAAAAGTTGGAACAAAAGGATTTACAATTGTCAATGCTGAAAAATTACCCATGCATATATCTTGTAAATAAAAAGCTAAAATAAAAAATAAAAATAAAAATCACCATAGGTATCTATAAAGAGGCTTTTATTTGTAAAGGGCTGAAATTCTGAGTTGATATACTTAGGACGGACAACTGAAAACTTAAGGCCAACTACCTATTGGACAATAATCTATTAACATAGGCTTGGAAAATGGCCCTTCCCACTATTCTGTGCTGTATATAGAGAATTGTGGGAGGGATTAGGGGGTGGAGTAAGCCAAGCTAGAGTCACTTTGGTAGTAGATAAGGAAGAAGGAGGTCATGGAGATCCTACATCCATCCAATTCACTTCTATCCCTAAAGACCAAGAATAAAGACCAAGGACTTTTGCTTATCCTGACTCCGGCTGATTCTAAGGTATCCAAGATGCTAATTTGGTCATCACATTTATTGGCAATATATAGTTTCCAAAACATATACTTCTCAAATAGTTAAAGAATATACATTTAGATAAAATATTCACATTGTGACTTTCAAGCCCTATAAACCAAGAATGTTCATTTATCAAAGCCCCAATAGAACTTCTATTCCAGCACTTATTAAGGGGGATGACTTAATTGCTCTTTGTACTTTGCTTATTCTGGAAGTATTCCCCTAAAATAAAATGCTAATTGCTTTGTTTTTAGAGTTTTTTAGAGTTCTTAAAGTCTTTCACAATCTGACCACAACTTTCCTCTCTAGCTTTATAGATTGGGTCCCTTCACACACTCCAAAGTCCAGCTAAACTGGGCTTGTTTCTGTTTCCCACAAATAGCACTCTTTTTCCCACCTCATTACTTTTGCATTGGTCCTGCATGCTTCAAATTCACTTTCTCCATTCTTCTGTCTCCTAGAATCTCACTTTGCTCAAGGAGCATAAGTATTTACATGAAATCTTTTTTAGGTTTCCTCAAATTATACTGTTCTTCATAATTACTTAATATTTGCTCTGTAAATATTCAGTTTGTATGCCCATATGTACATACATGCATATATATGCAGATACAATATAGCATTATATAATATACTATAATTATATATCATAATGTGATATAATATAATAATACATGATAATAAATACAATGTAATATAATATAACAAGAAAATAAATATGAAATGTGATATGATATAATACGATATAATACAGCACAACATAGCATATCATAACATATAGAATAGCATAACATAACATAATTAATATAATATAAATTTATTTCTCCCAATTGAAAGGCTTTTCACAAAGTGGATTTTTTAAAAATTTGCATTTCTAGTACCTAACACAATGCCAGGCATATAATGGGTACTTATTAAATTCTTGGTCCACATTAACTAAATTATTCCATTAGGGTGATTTCAATGGGTAGATCTGCCCATTTTCAATAAAATTGAGCCAGTGCTACATTGTATCATGAAAACTGGAAAAAGTAAGAAAATGATGGACTTCTTAGAACAAAGAGCAATACCCTTCATGTAAGGCAGTGTACATTGTGTCAGTAAGAAAGATTTTTTTTTTATGGTCAGTGATCTAAAATTGACAGTCAGTCTGTCATAGTGGATATGAAGCTAGACTTTGGAGCAAGAAAGGCATGGGTTCAAGTCACTTTAGGGACCTCAGTCAAGCAATTTAACACCTCGGTGTTCTGGGCAACTCCAATAAATATACATTGTGGAGAAGATGCCACCTGCATTGATAGAGGGATTTCCATACCCTGTAACTCCCTCTACCAGTAAAATCACAGTTTTAATCTTTATCACCTGGTTATTCCTAGAGGTTGATAATTCCTGTATTTCCTTATTTAAAAGCAAGTTTGTGTTGGTATGAGACTGCTTTAAAATGGCTCAACTAGAAAGAAAAAAAAAGAAAAAAAATATAAGATCAATTTCCCCGCTATGGATTACTGTGTACTCCATCTAATACTCCTGATTCTATTGGTCTTCTTGAGGTAATAAGTCCTGCCAGTAAACCTTTCACCTCTCACATTTTCTATTCAAAGACTGTCAAAGGCAGATGGCAGCAAATGCCTTCTTTATTGAATCATGATCCTTAGGACTTTCCCAGAAATAAGCAAGAATTAAAGTACAAAGACTGAGGGGAGGAGAGTGGGAGAAAGAAAGGTAGAGTCATGAAAGCATTGGGATCCTTAGCTTGACAGAGAAACTATTTGAGTGTGTTTTTGTGTGTGTGCGCGTGTGTGTGTGTGTGGGGGTGTTGGACCCAGGAATATGTGGATTGTAGAGGCTCTTAAGTAAACCCACCTAGCAACCAAGATAAATATCCAACAACAAAAGAAAAAAAAGTTCACTGAGCTTGCCAGAAAAGTTTGTGTGGATCTTCTCCAGCTGCTTGGCCTGCTTATTTACAATAGACTGAAGATCCCTCACCAAACTATGGCACCTTCCAACTAGTTTTCCTGTCCCTCTTCTTGAGCACTAAGAGCACTAGCTCAGCTGCTCAGGTATTTTTCTGTAGGTACATGGCAAATCAATAAATGGGAATTGGAGAAGGGAGCGAATGGGGGGGGGGGGGGGGGTGGGGGTGGAGATAGAGTGAGGCTGAGAAAAGAATTCTATTATCTTGTCAAAAAACAATATTTGAATTTCATCTGGGCCACTCACCAGAGTTCTGGGAAAACAACAGTAGAGACATACTGAAATGCCTAATTGGTATGTGAGGTACCTACTTAAGCTACCATCTTGCTTTCTCTTGTTTTTGCCCTCTCCCTCAGTGGTCGTATTGTGTGTCTCTTCTTCAAATGTATGGTCTGTAATAGCTTAAAGTTGCTTACTTCTCTCTGAATAGGTGATGGTGTAGAAAATCCTTGTTGATTCTATCACATGTTATTTTGTAATGCTCCTTGTATTGCTTATCTCCTCTAGACTCTCGTGACCAATCTTAGTTCAAATCCTTGTAGTACTATTGTACTATTATAATAGCCTCTAACTGGTATCTGTCTTCAGGTTCTTTTCTCTTCTTTCCTTCATTTTTCATACAGCTGCCAAAATAATGTTTCTAATACAACAGTCTGATTATGAGACTCCCTAGCTTAAGAACTATTCCTGGCTCCTGATGCTGACAGAATAACATCTAAATGTCTCAGACCAGTGGTCAGGGCCTGTCAAAGCCTGACTAGCCTAGGTTTCCAGCAGTAATTTACACCATTCACCAACAGAAACAAATATGAACCTTTCAACATAAGAAGTACAGAAAATAAGCTTATATGTAAAATTCTGAAGGTGATATGTTCCATCATTTCTTTTTTAAATTATATTTTATTTTTTTAATTACATGTAAAGACAAATTTTAACATTCATTTTTTTTATTTTCTTATATTTTTATTGAAAAAAATTTTAATTTTCAAATTAGGATAGGATGATTTTTCACCATTGATCCTTGCAAAACTTTGTGTTCCATTCCCCACCCCCTATGACAAGTAATCCTTTATATATTAAACATGGTAAATATATATATATATATATATATATATATATATATATATATATAAATCCAATATTGGCATGCATATTTATACAATTATCTTGCTGCACAAGAAAAATTAGATCAGAAAGGAAAAAAATAAGAAAGAGAATAAAATTCAAGCAAACAACAACAAAAGAAGTAAAAATGCTATATTGTGATCCACACTCAATTCTCACAGTCCTCCCTCTGGGTGTAGATGGAACTTGCGATGGCAAGTAGCCTGAATCATCTCATTAATATTCATTTTTAATAAAATTTTGAGTTCTTTATTTTGTTTCTCTCTCTATTCCCTCTTCTTCCTTAAGATGGTAAGCAATTTGATATAGTGTATATATGTGTAATCATGTAAAACATTTCCATATTAGTCACGCTTTGAAGAAGAAACAGTTTGCAAAGAACTATCTGCTTGCAAAAGGAAAAAAAATCCACAAAAATAATAAAAGAAAAGAAAAACAAAACTATACTTTGATCAACATTTAGATTCTACCAATCCTTCTTTCTCTGGATATGGATAATATTTTCTATTATTAGTCTTTTGGAATGGTGTTGGATCATTGTACTTCTGAGAAAAGCTAAATCAATCATACTTTATCATTGCTTTATGTTTCTATTACTGTGTACAGGTTCTGCTTATTTTACTCAGCATTAGTTCATGTAAGTCTTTCCAGGGTTTTCTGAAATTTTTCTGCAATTTTCTGAAATTCCTTATAGCATAGTAATATTCCATTAAATTCAAATACCACCTGTTCAGCCTTTCCCCAATTGATGAACTTCCCTTCAATTTCTATTTCTTTGCCGTCACAAAAAGAGTTTCTACAAATATTTTGTATGTATAGGTTCTTTTCCCTTTTTTATCATCTCTCTGGCATATAGACCCAGAAGTGGTATTGATGGATCAAAGAGTATGCATACTTTGCCCATTAGACATAGTTCCAAATTGCTCTCCAGAATGGTTAGATCAATTCACAACTCCAAGAGTATATTAGTATTCCAATTTTCCTGTATCACCTCCAAAATTCATAATTTTCTTTTTCTGTCCTATTAACCAATTCATCCCTCCATTTTTCTTAACTCATTGGAACTACAAGCCATCTCTCTTCACCCAATTTCTCTCTGTCTGTTTCTCTCCCTCACTCCTTCTTTTCTCTCCCTCCCTCCCTCTCTCTACATCTCTGTCTTTTTTTCTCTTTCTATCTCTGTATGTTTCTCTGTATCTGTCTCTTTCTGTTTCTCTGTGTCTGTCTGTCTGTCTGTCTCTCTCTTTCTTCCATAGAGTTTTATAAATCTAGTTAATATATTATCATGTAATATATAGCTATCTATATATCTCTTTACAAACAAATTAACAAGTATTTTTAAGTATTTACTTTGTGATAGTAACTGTGCCAATAATGGTGATAGAAAAAGAAGAAAAAAGAGTTTCTGTCTTCAAGAAATCTGAAATCTAATAGAAAATAGGGGGGTATGAAAATATGAAAACAACAATGTACAAACAATATTTTTGTTATTGTCCTTTTTTTCAAAGTGGACCAAAATGACATATGTGTGTGTATGTGTATGTGTATGTGTGTTTGTGTGTGTATGTATATGTGTATGTGTGTTTGTGTGTGTATATGTGTGTGTGTTTATATTTGTGTGTGTGGAAAATATTTTCAGAGGGAAAACCTAGAATTAAGGAAGACATGGAATGGTTTATGAAAGTTAGATTTTATATAAACCTTGATTGTAGCCAGGGAAACTAGGAAAGACAGTTGAGGAAAAAGAGAATTCTAGGCATGGAAGGCATTTGGTGAAAATATCCAGCATGGACATAGAGGGCTTCATGTAAGAAATGTGAGTTTGGTATCATCAGATCACAATTTTGTGGAGGAAAGTTATGTATGAGATAGCTAGAAAAGTAGGAAGGATAAAGGTTATGAAGGGTTTAAAATCCCAAATAAGTAGCTAGGTGATGTATTGAGTAGAGTGCTGGGTCAAAAGTCAGGAAGATCTGAATTCAAATCCTGACTCAGACACTTATTAGCTGTGTGACCCTGGAGAAGTCTTTTAACCCTAAAGGCTTCAGTTTCCCTATCTATAAAAAATGAGCTAAAGAATGAAAGGATGAACCACTTCAGTATCTTTGTCAAGGAAAAAAACAAATGGAATCCTGAAAAGTTGAACATGACTAAAATGACTAAAGAACAGCAACATAAATTCAAACAATATATTATACTTAATCTTAGAGGTAATAGAGACACTGATATTTATTAAATGAAGGAGGTAGTGTGGTCAGACTTGTACTTTAGAAATATCATTTTTATAGCTAAATGGAGGATGAATTGTAATAGAAAGAGATGAGCCAGAGAGGCTATCAAGAAGACTGTTATAATAGTCCACATATGAGGTGGTGAGGGTCTATACAAGTGGTAGAAGTATCAGAAGAGATAAGGAACTATAACAAAAAAGAAAGGAAAAAACACATAGACAAGAATGTTTATTCTCTGTACCAGCTAAACTAGACTACTACTGTGTGTTGTTGTTGTTGAGGTGTTGTTGGTTCATGTCCTGTTCCTATTCTATGCTTTCTTTCTCACCATACCCATGTTTGGAATGGATTTCTGACCTTCCTTGAATAATAATTTCCTTGAGAGAAGAGATGATTCCAGCTCTAGACTCTGACTAAGGAAGAACTGAGTTCCAATTATTTACTAGCTGTTTGATTCTGAGTATGTCATTTCATATCAGCATCAGTTTTCTTATTTGTAAAATAAATATAATAATGACAACCATCATCAGGCATGCTTCTGGAGACATTGAGTCTACTGGATGACTTGAGCACCAAAGCTCAATTAGCAGTTGGTTATAGCTAATCCAGGTCTTTGTATCAAATCCTATATTTAATATGGAAGCCTCTGGATTTTGGAGATCCCAGGCTGCCTAAAGAAGGAAAAACTAAACCTGTAAGAAATAAATCATGGCAAGGTGATGAGTAACTTAATTGGCCCCTCCATTTCTAGCCTGAGTGAGAGAGGAAGACCCAGTCTCAATAACAATGCTTTAATGTTTGTGAAGCAGTTTACAAATTTTGTTGCATGTGTTCTTCACAATAGCTCTATGAGATAGATTATAATATTAACATAAATATTTTTATTATTACTTTTTATTGTTAGTATTATTGTTGCTATTAAATTTCTATCAGCAACAGCTAACATAATATCTTGTATGTAGTAAATGTATAATAAATGTTTATTAAATTGATTTGAGACAATGCATAAAAATCGACTTTGAAATTTTAATGCTCAAACCAAAATGTTTGACCTTACATACTGGGTGTGGGTTCAGTGGCTCTAAATATGGTTATATATCCCCATTTTCGAAACTCTGAACACAAAGGTTTTAGATTTTTTGTTTATTTGTTTGTTTTAACATTGGGTAAGTTTCCAAATACCACCTCATGCATTTGGTCACATATCAAATGTGCTAAACAACAATGACAAAATGAATAACCCAAAAAAGAAGAAATCTTTTGGAAAAGTTCCTCCTCCTCCTCCCCCTTCTAAACTTGTATCTGTACATCTGCATATGTTGGAGATGAATGGGCCTTCTTTTGGGAAATCCCATAAGGTGTTCCTGGGATGAGCAACATTCATTTAACAAGTGCACTCTGCCATGCAGGCGGGACCTGCCAGGAGCAACAGCATGCTTGCAATGGAAATGTTGTTTAATGAATATTTATTGATTATGAATATTCATTAAATTAACATCTTTATAGCTGGCCTTAGGCTTTGTAACTTTGTGGCACTAGAGTAGTTTAGTTTCATGACCATCTTAGAGTCTTTTGAGGTGGGAGATCAAATAATTTTATACATGAAGTAGCATACACACTGTCTCTGGTTTGAGTATTGAGGGTTGGGTGTTGGTGAGAAAGGACCTTAAATCGGATGGTGTTCAGAACAGGACTCAAATCCCTCCAACCAGCCATAAAAGAGTCAAATACCAGGAAACATTTTGCCAGGATAATAACCTACTCTTTAATAGTCTAGACTCAATAAACTTAGAATGTTGTTTATAATAGTTTGTCCTGCATTTTCAAAGAGAATCAATGGCTTTAAGATGTTGGAGGATGGATAATGTCCTAACTTACTTATGCACTGGATTTTAATGAGACATGTAAGTTTATTCTCTCCTCTAGTTATCAAGTCCACTGACAAAACAATATGACTGACAATGGCCAACGGAATGCATTGGATGACCCTGCTGTTTTTAAGGTCAGACTAACATCTGAATTCTCCACAGCACCTACTTTAGCCTCCATTTAACAACTGGAACTGATTGCTCTCATCTGTCCATTCCACCAGAAGAAGTCTTCATATACTTGAGGTAGACATCCCTCTAATTCACTGATGGGTTTGAGGTCTGCCAGTCATCTTCAACTTGGTTCAATCTCTCAATATAATTTTTTTCTGAGATGTGACTGATACCATGCTTTAGCTTCTTGGAACCATATGTTAGAGTTGGGTGGTCCATGGACACAGAAAGTGGATGAGCAACCCTGAAAAGGGATTAAAATGACTTAAAGGGAGCATCTCTAAGTTTTTTGTATAAGTCCATGATATTTTTTTGTTTGTTTGTTTTTGCTGAGGCAATTGGGTTAAGTGACTTGCCCAAGTGACAGCTAGGAAGTATTAAGTGTCTGAGGTCAGATTTGAACTCGGGTACTCCTGATTTCAGGGTTGATGTTCTATCCACTGTGCCATTTAGCTGCCCCAACACCATAATTGTTAATGTTTTAATTAGACTCCTGGAAGAGACATTATAGGAAATTATTTAGGGGATTATAGCCCTAAAAGAAAAAAAAAAGATAGTTCTTTTAATGAACCAACACTCTACTAATTTTCATACCTTCAGTGGGTTATCATTGCAGTTATTAGGTGCTAAAGTAAAAGTTGTGGTAGGTGCTAAAGTTTCTTTTGCCTGCTTGATTTAATTTCATAGACTGCATCTATGGAGTCCTTGACTGGGTTTGATTTGCAAGCATTCCATTATGGAAATTCCATTTAATTAAGAAAACAATTATTAAGAACCTAGTGAATTCTAGGAGCTGGGGATTGTTACTGGGGATACAAAGGCAACAACAACTTTACCTTTCTTCAAGGAATTTACAAAGCATTAGTTTGGGAATCAGAAAAAATTGATTTGAATTCTAGTTCAGCTGCTTGAATGAATAAAACATTTATTAAGTGCTTACTGTGTGTAAAGAACTATGGAAATGTTGGACATGCATAGAAATGTGAGACAGTTCCTGCTCTCAATGAGCTCACTTTTTAATGGATGAGATAACACATATTGGAAGTTTTAGCTGCTAATCAGATTGAAAAGTCCCAGGGATCTTAATGTTAATGTTAATGCATCTCCTTTAATGTCATTTCTTCAATACAATGATATCATTTTTTTTTTTTTTTTTTTTTTTGCCACTGAGCAATTCAATAATGCCAAAATCTTTGGTGTCAAGACCTTTCTCTTCTGGTTTTTCACTAGCTATGGCTGCCACAACTACTAGAACCATTGCCAGAATGCATTTTCATATTTATTACTTCCAAATATGACATCTGAGGGCACTGGGCTGAAAGCACTGCTATTTCTAAGGCTCTTTGGTTCAGAGACTTGGGCTGTCCAAATCAAAGACTAAGGGAATATATTGGTCAAGGTGATATTAATTTAACTTGCCCATTGTGTGTTGTCTCCTTTCTCGCTCTCAGAATGTGATTGAGTTGATTTGTTTGCCCTGTATGTGGCACTAGGTTGCATGAGGATGGATAGTTCTAACTCATAGCCTTGAAAGGCAGACTGAAAGCAAGAATGGTACTTTAGTAGCACTGCTCTTTCTAAGGTTCTTGAGTTCATGATCTCATGCTCTTCCACTGAGGGCATATAGCATAAACTAGATATTGGCTTGATTCACCTGACAAAGTACTATGTGACTTTAGGCAAATCAGATAACCTCTCTAATCTTCAGTGTCTTCATCTGTAATATAAGAGAACTGAAATAGATGACATCTACAATCATTTCCCACTCTAAATCTATGATTCTATTATTCTATTCCATTGATGAAGTACAAGACAGCTATTTGGTACAAGTGCCAGGCTTGGAGTAAGAAAAAAATTCCTCTTCCTGGGTTCAAATCTGGACTCAAAAACTTACTAGCTGTGTAACCTTAAGTAAGTCAATCAACCATATTTGCCTCTGTTTCTTTTTCTATAAAATGAGTTAGAAAAAGAAAGAACAAATCATTTCAATTTGTTTGCCAAGAAAACCCCACATGGGGTCATGAAGAATTTGACATAACTAAAAAAAAATCTGAAAAACACAAATGAGGTGTACAACAGGTATATGGACTTATACAAAATAATTTCAAGATTGAAAAAGATAGTGTGTTTGGAAAAAGTGCCTTGAAAAAGGTGGGGAAGAAGGGATATTAGGATAGCCCTCCTGTAAGAAATAGAATTTAACTATGCTTTTAAGAAAATTAGTTATTCCAAAAGGTTAACTGAGAAAGGTGTGCATTTTACAAATGTGAGGAGTCTTGTGCAAAGGTATGGAAATCAAAAGTGAACTATTGTGCAGAAAGTAGACAGCAGACAAGTTTTACTGGAAGGCAGAGTATGTGAGTGGTATGAAATGAGTAAAAAAGGTAGGTGAGGATTTTAGAGGATTTTAATCTGTAGAGGATTTTAAATGCCAAACTGAAGATTTTGTATTTTATAATCAGTTTATCATATATCCTCCCTAACAACCTTAGCAATTTCCTCTGAGATCTTCCTTTTGTTCTAACTCAGAGAAGGTGTAATGAGGGGTATTCCTAGTTTCTGCTGCTTAAAAGCAAGCTGATAGTAGTGAATTAGACACCATTAGATCTAAATCCAAACACTACCTCAGACACTTAACTGTGTGACCCTGAGCATGTCATTCTCTGTCTCAGCTATAAAATGAGACCAAAATAATAGTCTGAAAATCTAGAATCTGCTTATTGTTTGTGGTTGTTCAGTCTTTTGATGTTAGATTCTTTGGAATCCCATTAAGAGTTTTCTTGGTAAAAGTACTGGCTTGATTTGACACCTAGTTGCCCTTACACCTCTATTAGATTTAAAAAACACTTTCATTTATTACCCCCTCCTCCAATTTACCAATTTCTAAGGTAGAATCATCTTGTTCCTCAAGACGCAGAAGGGACATACATCCCAATACAGCATATTTAATGATTTCTTAGTTTCATCTTAGTATCTAGACAGAGAAACAGCTTTGGATCTCTATGTTAATATCAGGTTCTGTCCATTCTGGACTTCCCTGATAGGATCAGCGGCTACCTCAGCTGTTCTGTGTGTCTGTTGAAATTGAGGGTCATTGTTTACTACCAACAAAGACATATCCATGATAATCATGATCCCAAGAGTCACCTTTTTTAAACCTTGGCATTTGGAACAGAATTAAACTATCCATTTGGGAGCTATTGATTTGCCTGCAGAATCTTGGGGACTGGTAAAAGCTAAATTCCTTAAAGAGATTCTTTTCTTTCCAAAGGAAGTAAAACGGATTTATAAGGTGAGTGATCCCATTCCCAGAAGCTTTCACTCTCAGGATTTTCTCTCTGTTTCAATGTGTATAAACAGCTATTTGAGGACAACACGTGGAACTTTGAACTTGTAGTATTGTCGAACTAAGCCTCACAACACGAACACGGAGATTTCTATCTAGTTGCCAGTTTCCCTTCACAGCTAAAAGATGCAATAGCTAACTCAAATCTTTCATGGTTGGGAGACCACATGCCCACAAACATGTGTGGATTCATGGCAGCTGATATCATCAAATCATCTCTTAAACTATGTGTTACAGGCTTGGTTATAAAAAGTACTTAGCGAAGAATTCAGTCATCTGTGAAGTTGGAGAAAGTGGTAGGAAAATATAGGAACTTCTTTTTGTCTGTTAACATCGTCCTTTTATTTTCTAACTTTCAATTTTCTAAATCAAGCCATTTAAATAAAATTCTAATAAAAAGGGCAGTTCATACTTAAATACTACTTTATGGTTTACAAAATCTTTCCCTCTAACAGCAGGTAAACCATTGGACCTTGTTGGATTTCTAGATAAATCAGAAAGCCAGCCACTCAGTGCTAGAAGTTGAAGCTTGGCTTTAGTGCGTTGAGGACATGCCTTTAAGTAGGCATTGTTAATATGAGGTCCATAGGCCAGTAAAAAGTTGTGGAGAGATTTCCGAGAGTGTATCAACTTGGATGGGAAGAAAATATATATATATATTTTAAATTTTCACTTACTTCTAATGAAAACTGAGTATTTCCTTTCATTATGAATGTAGGAAACAAATTACATAATTTATTAGGCATCATCCCACCTCCTACCAAAGGGGTCCATTATACATAAAATATTTGAAGAATCCTGTCATTAAGGGTTAGGATTTTGTGCAGTGGAAGAAGAGCTGGCCTCTGAGACAAGCCTCTGACAATTGTGTGACCTTGGACAATTTTTTTTTTTTTTTAACCACTCCTTGCTGGAGATAACCCTTTAAGACTAGAGGTTGTAAAACAAATGTCCATATGTATTGGCAGAGTTCCTCCTTGGAAGTTCCCTAAAGTAATGAAATCATAAGTTTGGATAAAAATTCCAATTCCAGGAAAGAAATTTCAACTCAATTAGAGCTTTCAAATGAGCATGGAAAGGAAGCAGACGTAAAAGATGAGATTGGAGCAGCACCCTTCCCCACCCATGTTCCTTCCATTAAAGTAGGACTGTATTTGACACATTGAAAATTAGAAAATTCACTGATTTCTGCTACTGTGGGGTAGAAAAGAGACTTTGAATATTGGATGGGAAGGAGAAGGGGAGACACATTCAAAGATATTTCTCGATCTGAAGTATGTAATTGCACAATGAGGTTAGAAAAGGAAAGGAGAGGAGAGAAAAGGAGAAGAGAGGACAAGAAAAGAAAAGGAAGGGAAGGAAAGGAAAGGGAAGGGGGAAGAGGAAAGGGGAAAGAAAAGTGAAAGTGAAAGGGAAAGAAAAATCGGTTTAGTACAGAGAAGTTTCTTGAAGAAAAGAGAAATCAATCTTGGAATGAAAGAAGAAAGTTGTAGAGACTGAATGTAAATCAAAATATGCTATGTTCACTTTTCTTTCTTTTTCTTTTTCTTTTAATCTTATGGTTTTTCTTCCTTTTGTTCTGATTTTTCTCTCCCAACATAATTCATAAAGAAATTTGCATTTAAAAATGAATGTAAAAAAAGAAAAACAAAGACAGAAGCTTGGGTATACAAAGTGTATGATAGAAACATAAAGGAGGGAAGTTTTATGTAATGAATATGACTTTAGGGAAATAAAGAATCATCACATCATAGAATTTTTAGTAGTGGATGGCACTTTTATTTTGAGTCTTTTACATTTTATTACTTTAAAATTATTTATATTAAAATCATTTCTAAATATATCTCTCTCACTTATAAGCTCTCTTACCTAACTCAATGCTTTTTCATCTGCTGTTGCCCGTGCATGGGATGCCTTTGTGTATATACACTTCATCTTTTAACTTCACTGCATTCCTTTAAGATTCAGAACAAATTCTACTTTTCCATGGAGGTCTTTCACAGTGTCCTCAGCAGCTATTATGTTCCTTTCTAAGATCCCCTTACAGGTGCATTATATATATACATATATACATATATATATATATATATCCCAATATATTAATGAATTTTTCTTCCATTATTCTTAATGGGAGGGATTAATAAACACATTCCTTTTATTGAGCTGTATTGTTTACAGTGGAGTTTCTGAATAAAAATGTATCCATATATTAGCACCATTATTTTCTATAATTCCAAATGGTTTCTCAAAACATTTGGACCAATATACAACTCCATTAACAGTGTAACATAAGCTTGCTACCTCTAACCCTTATGATTTTCCTTTTTTATAATTTTTATCAGTTTGGGGGCATTTGATGAAAAATGACCATATTAATCAATATTTCTCTTGGAATAACCTTTACTATGGTTAATAATTTTAATTTTTGCATGCTATTTTTCCATATTGGTTCTGCTCTTGTATTTTTGTCTTAATTCTTTACATATCTTGGATACTAAAGATATCTTTGATTAATTGATCCAGATATTCTCATCTGATAAAGGTGTCAGCATGTTATCAGTTTATTTATGTGGGATGGAATAATTGATTAACTGATTTAATCATGGTGGGTAGAAAATGAATGTTTGAAGAAACAAAGATTTGATGTTCTAAGCATATCAATTTATTAAGCAATGTATACAGATTGCCTACAAAGAAGGATAAGACTTCTTCATCTTGGGCTTGGACCCCAAATGCAGGAGGTTGGGGTAATGGGGATAGAAACATTTTATACATTAAAAACAATTAATCAAATAAGACCAATTAAATAAAAGGAAATGATAGAGTATCTGAATTTTATTTGGATGAAAGATTAGGGACTCTCCAAGGTGGGGGGAGGGGAGGACAAAAAGGTATAGTTCCAGAAATTCAGAAACAAGAGGTGTCCCACTTGCCCCGGGTGTCTTTAAACAATCAAAAGAATATGGAAATAATAACTGATTATTCAAGATGGGGTCAGTTATCAGATAAGACATATAAGTTACTTGAAATATATAATTTTGAGACCACTCCTTCCTTTAGTCTCTGGATCTTATTGGATTTCAGGTCAGTATAACCTAGGTCCTTAGATAAGGGTCTCCGAAGAACATGTAGAGGTGGTCAAATTTCACAGCTTCATAAACTTAGAATTAGACAGTATCATAAAGTTTTTTTTCTTCCAATTCTCACAATTGGATGATTTTTTTCTCATAAGTTAGACATTGGGCTAGTCCCATAATTGAACATAAATGTGAGCTAGCCACAATTGAGTAACAACATCAAGTCAGTACTATTCATTCAATTTCCACAATTAAGTACTTGCTCTGCTAATTCCATCAATTTCCTTATAACTTACCTACATGTTGCACTCATAATAAAGGAAGGGAAATTGAGGAAGACTCATTTTTTTCTCCAAAGCTAGAGACTTTTTTTAAACTTTTTTTCCCCCAAATATAAAAAGTAAACTGAGAGTCTATAATCACCATTCAAAGTATAGCTTTTTTTTCCTCCCAAAAAGAAGTTGAAACTATTTTGTTGGCAGCTTGCTCAAATTCAAGTTTGGGGGAAATTTGATATGTGCTGGATTTTAAAATGGAAATATAACAATTAGGTAGCAAACCAAATAGATAATTATCAAATTTTGTTTCTCATTAAGAGTAGTATTTTTCCCTTAAATACTTAAATTCCCTTAAAAAGAAAAAGGGGGAGAGAAAGAGAAAGAGAGAGAGAGAGAGAGAGAGAGAGAGAGAGAGAGAGAGAGAGGCAGAGAGAAAAGCAGGAAAAGGAAAATAAAGAGGAGGAAGAAGACCTAAGCAATTAGGTAGTATCAAATTGTCTGTCAATAGCATCTAACTCACTGTAGAGAAACTGGTCAGAAGACACTGCTGGAAGCTATCACCACTCCCCAAAGATGAAATCTCTTTATCCATTTTAAATTAAATTTGAAAGACTCAAAGAAAAATGGCTCCACATTTTCCCTCTACCTCATTTCATTCACATTGCCTTCTCCTGGGCCTTTGGAAATGGAGAAGGGTAATGTGTTTAAATAGCTTTCATCTAAGCAGTCGTAAAACTCTACAGGCACAGCTTGGAACCACCATCCACAAATTAGAAAGTTCCCTTCTATTTGCCCATTTTATAAACACTTTATGAAGGGAGAGAGCAAGAAAAACAAACAAAACCCCAGGAAGGTGGTTTAGGGCTTTTGGGTTGTTGTTGTTTTTTCATTATTCACTCTTTCCCATCTAACTTCTAAACAGTTGATTTGATAATTATACAGCACAAGAAAACATGATGCAGTACAATGTAAATACGATTTTAACTCAACAATGTTAAATCTTTAACAATTGCCTTCAGCGGTGTCTGCTGGAATTCCAGAGGGCTTATCCATTTCTAAAATAAAACCCTCAATCCACTCTTCATACCAACAAGTAAAGGCTTGATTGCAAGAGACAACTCTGTTTCTCTCCTACTCTCTCTGGTGAACTACAGTCCTCAAAAGCCATTAGTGGTCAGAAGCAAAATTAGGCTGTCCAATATCTTTCTGATTCTTTCCCTTCTAAACAATTTTTTTTCGCTATTTGACCTGTGTAATTTCAGAAAATATGCTGAGTACTAGTAGGTTGGACAAAGTTTGTATGAAACAGATTGTTCTAATATTCCACCTCTGATGTACTCGTAGATTAAGAGAGTGAGTCATTTGCATCCCCAAATGTAAAATAAACAAAGCATCAGGCATTGCCTGTTGGAAATGCAAGTCCAGCTACAAAACTATGAATAACTGATTCCCTTACATCAGCAGTAATCTTAGTTCTCTAACTGCCTTAGCTGGCCATGGAAAGCCAAGAAATGATATTAAATACAGTCATATTAATCAGTGCTTTTGTTATAGAGCATAAGCCATTTGGAAAGCAAACGAACTTGAAATAAATGACTTAAAAAATATTTCACCATCCTCAAGCATTACTATTATTGGGAAGATTAAACAACTTGGAATTGGAATTTTGCAAATTCAAATACAAATGTCATTTGTGTTTTGTTTTGTTTTAAGCAGAATAATGTCTCCGTATTTGAATGGAATTAAGCATCACCTCTCCCCTAAAATGGCAATTAGATCATGACAAGAAGAAAAAAAAAAGAGTCACATCAGGCAAAGTAAAGATTGGTGCTTTGCCTTCAACAGAATCTCTTAGCTAGAGATGTAAAAGCTGATCCAATTTAACATACCCCCAAAACATTCATGAATATTCTATTGAGTGCAAGAGCTTGGAATAGGTATTCGGTATACAAAGACAAAGGGGGAAAACAGCCCTGTCCTCAAATAGTTTATATCTTGTGAGGGGATCCAACACACATCAACAACTTTTTTTCCAAACACAGATCAATAACAACCTTTCCCCAAAACTGCAACCTTCTGTTCACCAGGAAAAGGAGAGGAAAGTCTGGTAGCAGTCATTTTGATCTCCAATTTCACTGGATCGGACGTTGAGGCTATAGTTTTTCAAGGAAATGGGAGGGATAACTGCTGTGGACTCTCAGCAGGTGTCTCATAAATAGTTAAGCTTATGCAGATTAGTTGAACAAAGTTAGTCTTCATTTGTGGTTTTAAGTCAGACTAATGTGATTTTCCCTTTCAAACAGGACCAAATGGATGTGTCAGAAGGGGTAAAATTCTTAATGGGAGTGGACAGAAATAGTTTCTAACCTGCTGCTAAGGTTAGGAATGTCACGGCTAGTTGTCATTATAGTGGAACAGAGGGTCCTTCATCATTTCAAATACATTTCCATATCCACAGGTAGTCAGATAAGTGACCATTACCACATGTACTAAAAGGACAAACAGATGGTGTTCAGAACATTCATTCATTTGTATGTGTTTATATATGTATATATGTGTGTATGTGTTTGCCTGATAGGGTTCAGAAATTTTAGAAGCAATTTCCAAGCATATGTTTCCTATTTACTTATATAAATCCATATATACTCACACACACACATACACACACACACACACAAACATACACACACACACACACGTGCACACAGAGAGAAATCTTTGTCCTTTGTTAAAATAAAAGTTGGTACTGCTAAAGGCATTGCCAATCAGGTGTGAACCAAACATGGAGTATGAATGACTAGCAGGCTTTTTCCACTATATATCTGGAAGGGCTACCCTCCACCTGGAGGTCATCATTGGTGAGATGTAAATATTGGTCCTTCTTTTTCACCACTTAAGACATCCAAGAATTCCAACTTTCTTTCAAAAACAATGTGAGTCTAATTTGGATCTTCACTTCAACTATTCAAACAACAATCAATTCATTATTCAATCAACACATATTTAGGTACCTACTATGTGACAGACACTCTCATAGTTGCTGAGGATAAAAATACTTATTATGAAACAAACCCGGGGTTCTCCCTTGATTATGTTTTTCAATGACTCAACAACCATATTGTCTTTTTTTTTAAATTTTAGGAATATATGCTGAGAGTTGTAAAGAAAATCTGAGCCCATCTTATTCAAACTCCATTTTTTTACAGAGGAGAAATTGGTGATTTGCTCAAGATCACACAGTAAGCTAATGAAGACAAGATTAGAAGGGAAACAATAAAATGGGAGAACATTTTTACAGTCAAAGGTTCTGATAAAGGCCTCATTTCCAAAATATATAGAGAATTGCCTCTAATTTATAAGAAATCAAGCCATTATCCAATTGATAAATGGTCAAAGGATATGAACAGACAATTTTCAGATGAAGAAATTGAAACTATTTTTAGTCATATGAAAAGATGCTCCAACTCATTATTAATCAGAGAAATGCAAATTAAGACAACTCTGAGATACCACTACACACCTGTCAGATTGGCTAGAATGACAGAGAAAGATAATGCAGAATTTTGGAGGGGATGTGGGAAAACTGGGACACTGATACTTGCTGGTGGAATTGTAAATACATCCAGCCTTTCTGGAGAGCGATTTGGAACTGTGCTCAAAAAGTTACCAAACTGTATATACCATTTGATCCAGCAGTATTTCTACTGGGATTATATCCCAAAGAGATCTTAAAGAAGGGAAAGGAACCTGTAGGTGCAAGAATGTTTGGGGCAGCCCTCTTTGTAGTGGCCAGAAACTGCAAACTGAGTGGATGTCTATCAACTGGAGAATGGCTGAATAAATTGTGGTATATGAATGTTATGGAATATTATTGTTCTGTAAGAAATGACCAGCAGTATGATTTCAGAAAGGCCTGGAGAGACTTACATGAACTGAGGCTGAGTGAAATGAACAGGACCAGGAGATCATTATACACTTCAACAACAATACTATATGATGATCAATTCTGATGGACATGGCTCTCTTCAACAATGAGAGGAACCAAATCAGTTCCATTTGTTCAGTAATTAATAGAACCAGCTACACCCAGAGAAAGAACTCTGGAAAATGAGTGTGAACCACTGCATAGCATTTCCAATCCCTCTATTTTTGTTCACCTGCATTTCTGATTTCCTTCACAGGTTAAGTGTACACTATTTCAAAGTCTGACTCTTTTTGTACAGCAAAATAACTGTTTGGACATGTATACATATATTGTATTTAACATATACTTTAACATATTTAACATGTATTGGTCTACCTGCCATCTGAGGGAGGTAGTAAGGGGAAGGAGGGGAAAATTTGGAATAAAAGGTTTTGCATTTGTCAATGTTGAAAAATTACCCATGCATATATCTTGTAAATAAGAAGCTATAATAATAAAAAAAAAATAAAATAAGATCTCACACAGTAAGGGATTTCTAGAAACAAGAGTTATACTCAGGTTTGGTGAGTCCAATCTAAGTGCTAATTCCACTGTCTCACTCTGCTTCCAATAACTATATTAATTATAATATTACCTAGTATTTGTAAATAATTCCAAAGTTTCCAAAGACCCTTATAGGTATTATCCCATTTTTATTTTCACAATAATTTCATGAAGTAGGTATTCTTTTAATTCCCATTTTATAGATGAAGCAATTGAGGAAGGAAGAAACAAAGTGGCTCATCCTGTTTGACAATTTTTGGAGTATGCCACATTTGTACTCTTGATAACATAACTAGTGTTTGACCCACTGTGGTGCTGCACTGGTAGCTATGCCTTTTGACATAATTTCCCATTGTATGGGAATTAGCATTTTCAGCCATGGTAGATCCAGTTTTTCCTTAGTTTTTTTTGAATTAGGATACAAACTAGTATTTGACATGGCCACCATCCCCATAGTTGCTGAGTTAAAGTTCATGTTTTAGGTCTTTTCTTGTTAATATCCATGATATCATTATCACAGGATTACAAATTTAGGCTAAAGGGGAACTTAGAATCCATACAAACTCCTCATTTTGAAGGTGAAGAAAATGAGTCTCAAAAGTAATCAGGTGATTGGACCTTGGTCACCAACTATTAAATTTTGGAAAGATTTCAAAAGAGGATTTCTTGACTCTAATCTAGTCCTCTATCCACTATTACTATGCTTTTTCCCCCCTCACTACTGCTGATATAACTTATCTGTTATTAATTCAAGATGGGGATGGTATAATTAGAGCAGATTGCCTGAAAAAAGGGAAAAAAAAGATCTAGAGTTCCCAGAGAACTTCAAGTTCAGTATGCATCAACTGTGTGATATATTTATCCCAAAAGTTAACAAAAATGCATTGTCAGAGTGTAATAAGAGAGGAGTATATTGCAGGTAAAGCAATGATGATTCTGTTGTACTCTGACCTGAGTAGACCAGATATTAACATCCTTTTCAGTATTGATAAGCTGGAGAAGAAAAAAAGAAGGACAGCTGGCCTTCATGCCAGCTTCAATACATGCCATGTGAAAGAACACAGTCAGGATATAGGTGGTGACAACATACTAATTGTCTTATAGTATTTAAAGAGATATTCTTCTAAAAGGAGAAAAGACTTGTGCTTGTCCCCAAAAGAATGTTAGAACCTATGGGTGTAGGTTGTAAAGAGGCAAATTTTAGCTCAACTCAAGGGAAACTTTCCTAAGAGTTGGAGGTCTCATAAAGTGGAAGGGGGCTCAAGCTTCCCTCATAATAAGGCTTCAGGGAAAGGAATGGTGACAGTTTATATTATATAATAAAAAGGGGATTTTGGAAGGCGGGTGACTTTGTGATACACTTTGGGGTCAAATACAGTGGAGCCTCTCTAAAAGAATTTTTGCCCTTCTGGAATGAATTTATCTATAAAGCATTTTTTTTTTCTCTTTTAAAAATTGTCCTGGGGAGAGATCCCACAAACCAAATCCTTGTAGATAGAAAATAGAATAAGTAGTCATCAGGATGAAAAATCATCTTGTGATGATCTCATATTGAAGTCAAATAGCAGGTATCTGGATCAAGGGCAATTATAGAGTGTTAGTTTGTTCAGGGGTACTTCTATTGATCCAGCTTTGTCAATTAATTGAGAAGCAGAAAAGTCCCCAAAAGTACTATGAAAAATGATCCATGAACAAGAAGAACAAAACAAAGTTTCTAAGAGGACCCTTTTGGGGATAAGTATGGTGCTTTTTATTTGAGGATGATGATAAGATCATGATAATATGGACCTCATAATTTGAGTGTCTATGGACTCTATGGGGTATGGGACTCAGATGTAAGTATGAAGTTATTGTTAGGTATTCCATGTTTTACCTAAACTAGTAAAATCAATATACACTTATTAAGAACATATTGTGTGCTGTGCACTATGCTAAACTATAGACATTTCTAAAGTAAGTGGCTATTGAACTTGCCTCCAAAAACAAACCAAGAAAGAGAAAAGGGGGCAAAAATAAAACCTTTAGGACCAAATATCATTTAAATCTACAAGATGGTAAAGAAGATGATTGTGGTGATGACAGCACAGGATAGCTAAAGTTTGGAAGGGATGATTGGCTTGCCTTCAGCCACACAATAAATACTATGAGCCAGAAAAGAGATATTTGGGGACCAGATAAGGAAGGGAGCCAAGGGGCCATGCGAGAACTTTAAAGAAAATCAAAAACTATTTAGACATTGAGTGAGGGAAGGTACTATAAAAATCTTGTATTATGGTTCAAAAGCAAGAAGAGAATTCATGAAGATGAGGGAAGAAGAAAGGGTAAATAAATCATATTAATACTAGCTAATGTTGGTGAGGAGATTTCAAAAAGGTTGAGATACATGGAAGGTTTAACAAACTGGATATATATCAGCCAGATAACCTAGACCTTATTCCAGCATCCCTATTTTTCAACACACAGGTGTAATTCCCTATGTGTTAGCAGAGGTAGCAAGAGTTAGCTTTTGAGATTTGGCAGTTTCCCCCTTTTTCACTATTTAACATTTCTTTGGAGAAAATTTGTTCCAATGGTATCCGCTCAAGGGCAAGAAAATGAGAAAAAAACATGCCATAAGTTTGATGGACCTTACTGGTAAATTTGTGGGAGGCTATGGATAACAAGTATATAGGATAGATATACATAGGTCATGATTTTCCTTATTTAAAGAGATAATGAAATCTGACATTCTAACAGCCTTTGGATAGATTTCCCTTTAGATATTAATGAGAATATTCAAAACAGCCTAAAAAAAGTTGTGGGCTTATTTCATGGGGAAGAGAAGAAAAGAAAGTAGCCCTACAGAAAAGGTAAAGCTTAATCAGAAGAAATGTGATTTAGAAGAACAGTTATGACAGTAAGCACTGAGAGATAGGAGATAGTAAGTCAACTTTAGGAGTGATGGAAGAAAATCAAAAATATTGTTGCAAGATGCAAATAGAAAATAGAGTCATATGCTTGTTTACATAGTTATTGAATAGTAGAGCTAAAGGAGTCATTAAAGTCCATTTAGCCCATTCTTTCACCTTTATCAATGAGTAGACTGTGGTCCGGAGGGTAGGAATGCTTGTATTTGGCAAAACAAATGAGAGTCATGGATTCAAATACACTTTATATAAGGCATGGATTGAAATATTTTTTTCTTTGAATTGCGCTATATGACTGCTAAATCCTTCTACTTACTATGGCAGTCAAACCAGGTTCATTGAAGGAATAAAGAACCCAGAATATAAGAAAGGAGGTTCCCAAGAATCCCAAGAACAGGCCATATTGCTTTCAGTATGATCTGCAACCTCCCTAGTGGAGTCATGCTTTTAGACATAAAACTTGGCAATTGCAACTTTAGATTTTATAGCCCTCACCTCTTTGGTAAACATAGCTACTAAAGGTGGGGAAAAGAAACTTCTTACCATCTAAGTCCTTGGCTCTTCCAGAAATAGAAGTGTTTTTTAACATTGGAAATAATGCTAAAACAGGCAAATTTCCATGGCTCTTCTTGTTGTAGCCTACAGACTATTGGTCTTTCAATTTTATTAGCAACGGAAACCTCCTATCTATATCTATATCTCTATATCTATATCTATATCTATCTATCTATATAATATATATGTATGCATATATATAGTTTAACATATATATATATATATATATGTACGTATATATAGTTTAATTTTATGTTGTTGTTTTGATCTGAACTTGTGATTTCATTTCAGTTAGGCGATTCCTGGTATAAAATCTCCATCCATTGATGCTGATCCATCCCTTATTTTTCATTTAGTTTTAGGGAATTTTCTGGGACACAAACAGATTCAATGTCTGATTCATGTGTCACAGCTACTTATCAAACTTTAAACATAAGCATAAATATAGATCTTCCTACTGTCAAGATAAGTCCTTTATAGACAATACCCAATAAGCTTAAATTAAACAAAAATGGAAAATCCATATAGAGAGATAGTGAGTGCTTCAGATGATAGATATCACAATAAACTAAGATGTTTGAACCAGTGCACTAAACCCCAAATTAAAAAAAAAAAAAACATCCTTATGATATGTAACTCACAACATACAGAAATATTTTTTTAAAAAAATTAATAATTTGATTTGTTTTCCTGATTTATAAAACTTCTCAAACCTCATTATGATATAATTTTTTTTGCTAATGTAATGTTCCCTTCTGCCTTATGAAATAAAAGGTTATATTTTGGTAATGTATGCTCTGGTTTGTCTTACTCATTAATTGATCCCTCATTCTCTTCCTCATCAAAGAATCTTGGCATAGCCATAAATAATGGTTTTAAAAAGGATTTCAACCCATAGGTGGGTCTTCAGCCTGAAAATTTCATTTGCTTTTTGGATAAATCAGACTTCTATAGTACAGTCTGGTGGCAGCAATATCCTAATCCCACTCATGACCCTGAAAAATGACACATGAAGTAGTGGATAGAGCATTGGGTTTGGAGTAAGGAATGGAATATTAAAAAAAAGTTTATTGGATACTTACTATGTATCAAACTATATGCTTACAGCCAGAAGTACAATAAATAAATGAGATGGTCTTTGCTTTTAAGGAGCTCACATTCTTATGGGTATAGAAGTATAGAAATATTGAAGAACTGTAGTGTGAATGGAAAAAAAAAAACAAACAAGCAAACAAAAATATATTTCCTTCGATTGCAAAGGTAGAAAAAGAAGATATTGATTCAAATCTTATTTATTTACTAGTTGTGTGATTCGGAATAAACTATTTTATCTATTAGTACCTTCATCTGTAAAATGGGGGAGTGCAACATGATAATTTCTTAGATTTTAGGAACATAGTTTCAATCTGGGATGAACATTAGAGGACATTTTTTCTAGTCTTCTCATTTTACAGATGAGGTTTTAAGGCCTAAGCAGTTTAAATGATATGTCCAGGATTACATTGCTAGTAAATGTATGTGCTGAGTTTTGGATCTTTTGTTCTTCAGACTCCAATTGCAATTTTCTGTCCACTATAACATACTGTTTAGCCATTTAAGTCAAGTCCAACCTTTTATGAACCCATTTGGGGGTTTCTTAGCAAAGATACTGGAATGGTTTTCCATTCCCTTCTACAGCTCATTTTTACAGATGAGGACACTGAGGCAAAAGGGGGTGATGGGATTTACTCAACATCAAACAGCTAGTAAATGTCTGAGAGCAGATTTAAAGCTAAGAACTTAGACATGGCAGTTTATCTACTATATCACCCACCTGTATGCTAGCACTCCTTTTCAGCTAACTGTAAATCTATAGTAAAATGATTTCATGAAAACATGACATTGAGGAAGAAGAAAGTATGAACCATCTGGCAAAAAAAAATCTGCATTTGCAAAAGTTGTCTAGTTCTGGATTGGGGGCTTGACACTGTTTTGTTCATTTGGTTCCTGATTTCAGACGCCAGAAAAAGTCATACTGATCTCTAACCTTTCATGGTAAAAGCCACTTTTCCCACAATATTAACATAGTTGACTTTCCCCACTAAATATTCTATTAAACTCTAGTTAGACTAAATCTACACCGTTTACCTTCAGTCAGTCAAATAGACCAATTCAACAAAGAAAAGAGGCCATGTTAGCATGATCATTCTCTCTCTCTGATCTCTACATCTATTCTCCACAATCTCCATGTGAATAAGTTCATCTTGTAGTTTAAGATCTAGCTCAGATGTCACCTTTTCAGTGAAGATTTCCCCAATTCCCTACCAAAGTGCTATCTTCCAAAATTTCCCACGTACTTACTATATCTTTGTAATTTGTATTAGAGATATATGTTTACATTCCACATTTACTAAATTGTAATATTCAGAAAACACATCCATTCATCTTGAACACAGTGGATGCTTAGCAAATATATGCTGGGTTGTGATATTGGGACAGAGCATGAATGTTAACAAGAGAATTTATTGCTGTGCTTAGTTGCTCATTCTAATCATTTCAGTGCATACTCTCAGTCCTCTTTTTTTGCAATTGTCTCAGCAAATTCAGAGAATCCCTGTGGCTTGTGGTCTGGTAGTCCAGCTGTCCTTTTAGGAATCTGTTTTTGCCAAGTTTCTGAAAAATCATAATGCTCCATGTTGCTCTAGTGAATAAGGATATTTTAATGTCACATGCAGAGTAGGCAGTATTTAACTCTTCCCAGAAATATTTTAATCAGAACTCAATCTAAAGAACTGGGTGCTTAAGAAAATGGGTTCTTTATTTTTAAAAGAAACAATCAGTGAGATAACATATATAGAAAATTATTTGAATTCTACTTCAATCAATCTTTACTTTTATTAGAAGGTAAGCTAGCTAGTATAAGAACTATTCAAAATTTGGAAATTTAAATAAAACAGTTCTGGTGGATTAACATCATAGAATCATAGAGATGGAAACTGGATGGGCCTCATAGTCAATCTAGTCTAGTATCCACATTTTATAAAAGCAGAATCTTAAGAACAGAAAGGTAAGATAGTGAGGTTTTCTTCTCTATAATCATCTAACCAATCAATCACTCAATAATGAATAAACATTAAGTACTAATTATGTGCCAGGCATTGTGCTAAGCTCCTGTGATACAAAAAAGACAAAAAAGAGTCTCAACTCTCAAAGGGATTATACTCTATGGAAAATAATATCTCCTTGAATCACTGATGGCAGTTAGGTGGCACAGTAGCTAGAATGTTATAAATGGAGTCTGCAAGACATTGATTAAAATCTGCAATGTTTCCTAGGTGCATGACATTGAGCAAATCACTTCACTTCTACCAGCTTCAGTTCTATGGTCTGTGAAATGGTCATAATAACATTTATATCCCAAGAATTTTGTAAGGAAAAAATGAGATAAGCACATGTAAAACTTTACATAACACTTTCAAGTAATGTATAAAGACTTGCCCCAAATCACATAGAATAAATTATAGAAACAGGAACTGAACCCAGATTCTTTGATTAAAATCCAGCCCTTTTCTGGTTATATGATGTCCACTTGAAGACCTCAGACACTTCATTGGGCATAGATATGATAATCAACTTTCACATTTTGCTAGTGGAATGTATGTTTTGGCAGGCCTATTGGACTGGATATAAGTCATCTGGGGACCAGATTGGGTTTGTATAGAAAGACTCATCACCAGGTTAAGCATAGGGTGATGGTACTTTTGGCGACAGTAATTCTCAAAGGCCATAAACATCCACCATATGGGAGGTCTAGTTGTGGATTGCACTAGCAGAATTTGGACTGGATGTATAATGAAATGACAGATCCCTGAAGCCCTGACAAGGGTAAATCACTCCAGTTACTGTTTCAAACTGACCCACAGGCATCACAATTGTGTAGCCTCTGCTTTAGTTTGTACAAACAGGTTTTAAGGAAAATATTTTTCAAAGATATTTTCATGATGTTTGTGTATAGGTCAATAACTTGAGTCCAGATGTTGCAAAAAGAGTTATTTTTAAAGTCAATTCCCTCCATGCTCTCAAACACAATGTTACATAAGTACAGGATTTTGGATGTATATCATTTGAGGATTTGTATGTATCACATACATATCTTGGACAGCTTTGGGGGAGATGCAGAATCTCTTGGGAGTTATTTATTAAATGGAATGCTCAGGACCAGAAAAATGGACTATTGTTCATTTAAACATCAAATTTTAAGCAAGTGCCCAGTTTAAGACATATTGCTACATTGTAACAAGACAAACATAGATTTGGCACAGACTCTGCTTTCAAGTCCTTACACTCTTTTTTGTCTTTTAAAAACATTGTTATTATAGTATTTTATTTTCTAAATGCATGTGAAGATAGTTTTCAGCATTCACCTTTGAAAAATCTTGTGCTTCAGATATTCTCCCTCCTTTCCTTCCTCTCTCTTCCCCAAGACAGCAAGCAATCCAAGATAAATTTAACCTGAGGAATTCTTTTACATCATCATGTTGTGCAAGAAAAAACAGATCAAAAGTGGAAAAATCATACACGAAGGAAAAAACAACAAGCAAATAAACAACAAATGAAAATATTATGCTTTGATCCACATTCAGTCTCCATAGTTTTCTCTCTAGATTTGGATGGCACTTTCCATCACAAGTCTATTGGAATTGCCTTGAATCATCTCATTGTTGAAAAGAATCACAGGACCTCATATTCTTATGGAATATAAGAAATGGAATGGGTAGTGAGGAAGGAAGTACTGTATAAACCAGCATTTCCTAAGTGGCCACTATGTATCAGGTTATGTATTGCAGAAACAAATTTTTAAAAAATAGAATTGTTTTTGCCCTTGGTTAGCTGATAATCTAGCCATGTAAAAGATGGAATCTTAAATTGATAGGATAATTGATGAAGAGGTTTTGTAGCAACTGAGGGGATAAAAAATGGTTTCATGTAGATGATGGGATTTCAATAGATGTTTCAGGAATTTTCATAGGAGAAAAATGAAGGAATGGGGTATAGATGATGTTCAGTGTAAAGGCACATAGATGAAAGATGAGGTATCACAACTGCTAATAGTTAGCACTTATATAGAATCTAAAAGATACAATAAGTAAGCCATTTAGAAATACAATCTCATTTCAGCCTTACAACAAAACTGGAATTTTTATTTCATAGTTGAGGAAACTGAGATGAATGACTTGCTCAAGGTCACACAGTAAGTGTCTGAAGTTGGATTTGAACTTAGATCACCCTGATTCCAGGCCAAAACTCTATCTATAACACCACCTAGTTGCTTCTAGGAATGAGAAAAAGCAAGAAAATGAGTTTGGTTGAACCAAGAAGATGAAAAGGAGAGTAATGAGTAATAAAATTGGAAAAGTTATTTGGGAATAGGAAGTTAGATGTTTTAAATACAAACCAGATGATTTTATGTTTGATCCAAAGGGAAAGAGAGAAATTTTGTTGTTTCATCTCCAAAGTTTAGATCTTACTTTGAGATAAGATTTAAAAATGAAATAACAAAGAGGAGGGAGACAATAAGGTATTCAAATAGGATATATTAGAATTGTTTCCCATATAAAGAGTGCAAAAAGAATAAAAAAAAACTATTAAAGGGCATATTTAGTTCACAACTTAGTGAGGAAAATGCAGAATAGACAAGAAAGACAGAATGAGTAATAAAGAACAAACAAAATTAAAACTTGGGGAAAAATAGTGCTACTTGATATAAAAGATCAGAGGGGAAGGGGAAGAGAAAATTTTTTGAACCAAATACTGAATTGGCAAAACAAACAAACAAACAAAAAAACAAAAGTGAGAAGGTGGACGGGAAAAAAATAAAATAAACATAAAATATACTTGGTATAGCAAAGGACTGGGAACAAAAGGCTACACAATCGATTGTGTAATGGGTTAGATTACCATTATATGTGAATGCAATACAATATCATTGTGCTTTAATAACCAAATAATGTGAAGGATTCAGAGAAACAAGGGGAAATTTTATGAACTTGGAGAATGAAATAAACAGATTCCAAGAGAAAAACAATATATACAATGACCACAATAGTATAAATGATCACTAAAGAAAAAGTTGAACTATGAGTAAATGAGAAAACAGAGAAGGTCCTAGATTTTAGATCTTAATATATATATATATATATACTTTCTTATTATAGCAGAAAGATGGGGAATTATTTAAATAGAATGTCATGAATATTATCAGATATAGTTGGTGATTTTGTATACTTTTTTCTTGTCAATTTTTATCACAGAGAAGAGTTCAATTCGATGGTGCCAGGGATCACATACTATAATATTAAGGCAAAATTAATATATATGCATATATGTAGATGTATGGATATATGTGTACAATGTTTGTATACACACATATATCCATACATGCATACATATGAGTATGAAGAATCTTGTGAAAATAAATTTTTCCTCCTTCCTTCCTTCCTTCCTTCCTTCCTTTCTTCCTTCCTTCCTTCCTTCCTCCCTCCCTCCCTCCCTCTCTCCCTCTTTTCTTTCTTTCTTTTTTCTTTCTTTCTTTCTTTCTATCTTTCAGCTGTTTTGGGTAGTTGCTTCTACTGATGCCATGAATAGGTAACATATTCCAAACTAATATCCCTATTTGCCTGTTTACCCACACAGTTTCACCCCAGGGGAAAAAAAAAAAGAATGAGTTTCATCTCTGCTAAAAATATTATGTTGTGCTATAATATTCTTCTCTTCCCTCTGCTTTTTCTATCACCATTTTTATTTTTAATAAAAATGTGTTTTATAGCATCCATGCAAAAAAAAATCCATTTGTGAGTTCCCCACCTTATCTCCCCCCCTTCCATTTCCTTGGCCCATAATACCTTTGGTAGACTTATGTTAAATGGCTCTCCTTTTACCTCCTTCTTGTTATGATCAGAGATGGAATAGGTCAGTACAATGTTGCCTCTAGGGCATTCCACTAATGACTACAATGTTATTGATGGGGAAGAATTCAGAGTGTCAACATTGCCTGCTGAGTATGTGCTATTTTTTAACTTCTCCCAGAAAAGTGTTTGGTGACAGTTCATGTTTGTTGCATACATGGGCAGTTAAGCTGGCAAGGTAATTGCAAATTTGGACATGTGGTCTCCATTAGCCTAAACTGATGTGTGAAAAATGAATTTTCTTCAAGAAGCTATCTTAAGTACTTACTAGGCCAAGATAACAAATGGTTAAGGTGTCTGATAATCTCCCAGTCTTTGAAAATAAAATCATTCTGAACGTTCTTTTTCTAACCATATAGCACAATTCATTGCAGATGTGTAGGAGAAAAATGCATCACAATGGAAAATACTGCCATTTGTAACTTTCCAGACCGTGAATAGGAACTCTCGTCTCTGCTAAAGCCATTGCTTTTCCATTCGGTGCCTACTTGGTGGTACTGTTCCAGCCCCTTAAACAGCAATCAAAGACACTACTTTCACTTAATGGATTATGGACTTGGGGTCACTCTTAGCAAAAAAGAAAAATTATTTGTAAGAGATCTATGTTTTCTTTTGAGGAAACGGAAGAATTAATCATATCCACTACCAATTTACTTCATTTTGACAACTCCAATTCCGGTCCTGCCCCTGAAGGGGTAGTGGTAGATCAGGCTAATAAAACCAATAAAACCCATGAAACTTATTGCAGATTAATTTTTAATCTACCAGATAGGGACAAAGTTTTACAATAGTCTCAAATTCATTACTAATCAAAGAATTCTATTCTAGAAAATCATTCAAAATCAGAATTGATGGATGTGTTATTTGTAAGTTGTTAGCCTTAAGAATTTTAATTTGTAGAAACAATTTCCCTCCAAATCTTCAGCTAATTCATGATTCAAGAGTCAATTGGCTTTGAGATGTCAGTTGCATATTTTGCCTCATTGCACATTTCCTTCCTGATTACTCTTGGGTTCAGTTCAACATGATTGTAATCTTTACTTACTTGGCCCTTTTCTTCCTTCTGGCTCCATAGGGCACTGTACTTTGGTCTTGGAGTGGGAAGAAAGGCCCTAAGCAAATTTTCTGCTTGAACTGAATTTCATATGTAGTTCAAACAAATACTAGCTAAAATGGAATTCTAAATTTCCACATGTTTGAATGGTAAATCTTTCTGCTCATGGTTGTCTGGGAGTACCAAGGAAGGAAAACTTTAATACTTAAAGAAATAACTGGAAAATACCTTAAAACATTGATGGTTTTACCACCCCTAATCCCATCCCACCACCCAGGATAAAAAAGATTGGCAGTTACATGATAAAACACAATTGTATTCAATACAATTTAATGAAAAAAAAAAACTACTCATATTCCATGTCTACTACTTGTCATTTCTTATGCTAAGTACTAGAAATATAAGTTTTTTTTTAATTTTTTATAAAATGGACTTTGTTTTTTTTCCCCTTTTTTTATCTATTCTCTCTCTCTCTCTTTTTTTAATTTAATAGCTTTTTATTTACAGGATATATGCATGGGTAACTTTACAGCATTAACAATTGCCAAACCTCTTGTTCCAATTTTTCACCTCTTACCCCCCACCCCCTCCCCTAGATGGCAGGATGACCAGTAGATGTTAAATACATTAAAATATAAATTAGATACACAATAAGTATACATGACCAAAACGTTATAAAATGGACTTTGTTCTTAAGAAGCTTCCATTTGACTAAGGAAGTATGCTATGTGTACAAATAGGTTAATAAATATTCACATACTGACAATGAACATAGAGGTTGGGTGCTTAGTGAGGGGGAGAGCAAAAAGGAGAAAGACAGCAGGAGAAAAAAAGAAGAATGAGAAAAGAAGTAAGGGAAAGAAGAGGAAGGGGGAATGATGAAAAGGAAAAGAGGATAAAAGAAAGAGGAAGAGGAGAAGGAGGAAGAAGAGAAAGAGAGAGAGGGAGGGAGAAAGAGAGAGAAAGGGAGAGAGAGAGGGAGAGAGAGAGAGAGAGAAGGAAGGAAGGAAAGAAGGAAGGAAGGAAGGAAGAAAGGAAGGAAGATAGAAAGGAAGGAAGGAAAGAAGGAAAGAAGAAGGGAGGGAGAGAAGGAGGGGCAGAGAGAGAGATCCATAAAGCCATACTGCCAAATTTTTACTGTAAGAAAAGGGAAAAGAGACAGGGAAAAAAGCTATAATCACAAGTCACTTTGGGATTGGAGATTGTATAGACTTCACCATAATACTTTTCCAGTGTAGGTCCAAGAGATTAGAAACACATTTAAACATTGAACTAAATGGAACTAAATAAGATAAAATGTAATTGGAACAAATTAGACACCTTGTTTTTAGTTTATAAATCAGTTTCTCAATCATAAGATGGGGGTTAGTATAGCTAAACATTAAACTAAAAAAAAGATCTGATGGAATGGAAATAGTGGTAAAAGATAAGAACAAATACTCTTAGAAGAACTATAAACATTTAACAACCATATAAAAGTGTTCCAAGTCACTAATAGTAAAAGAAGTACAAATCACAAAGCACCTTGAAGTTTTATCTCACAGCTAACAAATCTCACAAAGATGACCAAAGATGAGAATAATCCTTTTGGGAGGGTTCTTAGAAAGACAGACATACTAGTGCACACATGGTAGGAACTATAGAGCTGTTTGAGCCATTTTGGGAAGTAATTTGGATAATGCAAAGAAAATGAACTATTTCTACCTGTTGGCCCAGAGATTCAACTACACGTGCAATATAAGAAAATCTAAGAATGTAGGTTCCAATATTCTTCATTATTTTTATAGGAGCACTTTTTCTGGTTATAAAGATCTTAAAAAAAGAACCATTCATTAATTGGGGAAGGGAAAAACAAATTGAATGTGAATATAATAGGATATGCTACCAATAAGAATTGGCAGATATAAAGGATACATAATAGTATTTGAGTCTCACAATAATTCTTTGAGGTTATTTCTATTGTTCTTATTCTTATTTTTACAAATGAGGAAGCTAAAACAGAAAGAAGTTAAGTGACAGAGGGCAGATATAAACTTAGGTCATCTTGACACTAAACTCTGCATTCTAGTGAGTGCAGAACATAACTATTTCCCAGTGTTCAAAGGATGGATTGAAACATAATAGAGTGCCCTCAGTGTGGGTCTTTAAGCCATGATTTACTGATGAATTGTCTTGGAGGTTGTAGAGGACAATCATATGTAGTTATATGTTAGACAAAATAACCTCTATGTAGTCCCTTCTAGCTTTGAGATTCTGTGACTTTGAATTTGTGAATTATAAAGACAGGCCTCTTGATAACTCTATACTTGTCTCTTATTTATGGCTCTTTGTTTTCTTACCTGCCAAAACTCCTGTGAAGAACTTGTCCCTACTGACCCCTAGTCTGTGCTGCATGCTGATTGCAGTTCATACAATGTTATGCAAACAACACATTGAATAATTTAGCAAGATCTGTAAAGTTGTAGGAAAGAACATCAGTAGTCAAATCTTCACTAGTCTACAGATTTTGTCTTATTCTTTTGATGAAAGCAAAAAAGGAAACCAATTGGATTCTCAAGAGGTGTTGAAGATATAGTAACTTCTGACACAGTCTAACCTATAAGGAGATTAGAACTCTGAAAGAACTTTCATGGATGCAAGCATGTCTTACCTGAAAATGACTAAATGAACATTGTTGAGACTATTGGGGCATTCTGTACCTGACACTTCAGGAAACATACAGTGTAACCAATTACTTAAGAGTGTTTTCCTAAATATAAGTACCAGCAGAAAAAAGACAAACACAAACCCATCCAGAATCATTCAGCTAATCAATGCATTTTTGAGGAACAGCTAAATGATTGGAAATCTGGTGAACCAGATAGATGATACAGAATGATCTCTCTTTCTGTCTTTATCTCTGTCTCTCTTTTTGTCATTCTCTCTGTGTCTCTGTCTCTGTCATTCTATCTCTGTCTGTGTCTGTTTATGTCTCTCTGTTCTGTTTCACTCTTTCTCTCTGTCTCTGTTGTTCTCTTTCTGTCTTTCTGTCTCAGTCTCAATCTCTCTGTCTCTTGCTGTCTCTCTATCTCTGTCTCTGTTTCTATCTCATTCTGTCTCTGTCTCTGTCTTTTGTTCTGTCTGTCTCGGTCTCTCTGTTGTGTCTCACTTTGTATCTGTCTGTCTCTTTTCTATCTCTGTTGCTCTGTTTCTTTGTTTCTGTCTCTTTATCTGTTTGTCTCACTCTGTCTTTCTCTCTCTCTGTCTTTGTCTATCTGTCCTCTCCCTTCCTTCTCTCTGCGTCCCTCATCATTTCTTCTCTTCCTCTACCTCTCTTCCTCCCTCAAATCCCTTCCTCCCATTCATCTATTTTGGGTATTTTTGATACCAATTTCACAAAGAACTACTTGCTGACTTTTTTATCATCTTAATCTGGTTTGAGCTTCTAGCAACTTAAGTGGTATATTGGATAAAGTTCTGGACTTAGAATCAAGAACTGAGTTCAGCTACCTAATTACCAAGGACACAAAGTAGTTAAGTGTTACTTATCTCTTATGATTCTAAGTCTTCTATCATTTCTTCTCTTTCCAGATTATAAATTCTGTAGGAATTTGGAAGAGATGGAGATCAATGGTCACTAGAGTCATTAAAGAAAACTTCATTTGAGTCTAGGTTTTGGTTCCTTAGAGAATGGGTATATTTAGATTGGTGAAAGATTTCATTTAGTGCCAATGGAAGGACTAGGTCCTGACTATAATTAAGGAAATTTTGAAAGATGAGAAAACAGACATAAAGCTAAAACAAAGTTGCTCCTTTGCCAGGAGACTATGGGGTGCCAACTTCCAAGGGGTCTAGATGAGGAACTAGTTATTTGTTGGCCAGAATTCAAAGCTGAGGGATTTGCAGATTATAGCATAAATACAGTGGATATGGAGCACTTAACACTTTGTCTGAATTCAAGCTTTGTGTTGGCTGATGCCAATGGTTAGCCAGAGCCTGCTGTGCATGGTCCTCTGCCCCCTACAGACTCAGTTAGCCCTGCTGTTTTAGACATGTGTGTAGAGAAATTCTAGCAGAGAGGACTATGAACAAAATTGGGAAGGAAAGACCTAGCCAAACCCTAAGAATCCTCACCTCTTTGTCAGGCAGGGAATTTGCAGAAAACATCTATGCAGGTCATTTCCACTTTTCTCATTTCCTTCTACTCACTTCTCCATCCCTTTCTCTGTGGTTTATGACTCTAGCACTTGAATAAAACTACATTTGACAAGGTTAGCAATGATACTTTACATATTACATCTCATGGACTTTTCCCTCACTTCATCTAGTTTGATGTCTTTGCAGCTTAGGCAGCCCAAAGTATACAATGACAAGCTTGGATGCAGAAAGACTTGATTTTGAATTCTACCCCAAACATTTATTATCTGCGGGAATCTGGGTAAATCATTTCACTTTTCTCTGCCTCAATTTTCTCTTCTGTTAAATGAAAATAATAAATGTGCTTACTTCACAGGGTGATAGTGAAATTTAAATCACATTTAGAAAGCACTTTCTATAACATAAAATTCTATATATGTATAATTATTATTATTTTTATTATTGTTATTTTGGTGTTGTTGATGTTATTATTAATTGCAGAGTATGGGAAAAACCCTACCCACTAGCTTTCTTTGGATTTCAAGTGATTTATCTTTCTGGATCCTCCACCTTTATGCTGCCTCTTCTATCTCCTTTGTAGGTTCATCATGCCTCATTAGTTGTGAATGTCATACAAAGTTCTATCCTAGGTCTCCTTCTCCCCATCTTGTCCCTCTTCTTCCTTTTTTTTTTTTTAAATCTCCTCCTGTTCCCTCCCCACCCCTCTCCTATCTTGTCGTCTTTCCTTCTTCTCTACTCCCTTGTCCTTTCTTTTATTTTCCTTTTTCATTTTCTCTTATTCTATTTACATCTTCAGTCTTGGATATCTCAATAATTTTAATAGTCATAACCTGCTTCTAAACAAATCATTCTCAAATCTAAATAGCCAGTTATTTCTTTACTGAATTCCATTTCAATATCATTGACAACCCACTGTAATCCTCCAGGAAGCACAGATTCATTATGTTCAATGAAAAATTAATTACACTTACCCTTAAATCTATCCCTCACCTAAACATTCTCTATCTGTTGAAGTTATCCATTATTTTAGTCAACTAGACATGAAATTTGAGGATCATTCTCAGCTCTTCACTCTTGCTTACCTTATATATCTGACCACTTGTCATGTTTCTTCATTTCTATTTTCCCTTTCTTATATCCATTTAGCTTCCTTCTCTTCAATATGACTACCAGCATAATTTAGACATTTAGTATCTACTGTCTACATTATTCCAATAGATTTCTATTTGGTCTTTTAGCTTTCAATATTCTCCTCTTCTAATCTATTCTCCACAAAGCTGTCAAAATAATCTTGCTAAAGCACATATTCTACCATTTCATTCCTCTGCTCAATGATCTTCAGTGACTCCCCATTTCATCTAAAATAAAATTCAAACTCCTCAGTATTATACTTAAAACCCTTCAGAATCTTTATTTATCTTCCCTTTCAAAGTTTACTTTATGTTGCTCTTTTTATGTAATTTTCCTGTCATATTTGTCTACCTTCTCTTTTCTGTATTTGGCATTCTATCTCACACCTCTTTCCCTTTCCATAAACTCTCCACCATGCTTAGAACACATTTCTCTTCTACTAAGAGAATCAAATCACAAGTTAGATTAGATACATTCAGGGTTCAAATCAGATGCTACTTTTAATGGGAAAAACTTCATGATTCTTCTAGTCTTCAGTTTTCTTTCCACACAAATTATTCTGCATTTATTTAATCTAAGTACATGCTGTATTTCCTCCATTACAAGATTTTTTCTTCTTCATATCCTCGGTACCTTGATTATAATGGGTATTTAATAAGTGGTTGTTGAATTGGATTGAAAATTGAACCTCGAAGTTAGAAGGGACCCAAGGCTTTCTAGTTCAACCTGTATCAGGCTAACAATTAGTTGTCATCTATCATTTTCTCAAAGGAGAATCAACTACTCCCTAAGGCAACCCATTCACTTTTGGATAACTATATCAATTAGGCAGTCATTAGCATGGATGAGATATTTAAAACCAAGGCGGTAAATGATTAATCTAAGGAAGGACATAATGAAGAAGAAACTATGACTTAATCTTATAGGACACACCCACAATAAAAAGGAAAAAGGAAGGAAAAATATTATATAATAGGGGAAAAAAACTTATCTTAGAGGAAGGAGGAGTACTAATGAAGTATATGAGAAGATAGTTTCAGCATACAGGGAATCATCAACCATGTTAAATATTTCAAAAACTTCAAAAAAGAAGAGGAAATAATGGTTCACAAAAAATGACTAGAATCAATCAACAATCAATTCTCAAGTGCTTAGGATAGGCTACATACTTTGTTAAATTCTCCCCCCCCCCTTTTATGTTTTTTTTTTCTGGTTATACATGCATATTGATTTTTTAAAAATACACATTTCTTTATGAATAATGTTGGAAGAGAAAAATCTAAACAAAAGGGAAAAATCTTGAGGAAAAAAAAAACAGAAGAAAAAGAGGGGGGAAAGTGAACATAGTATGTGTTGATTTACATTCAGTCTCCATAGTTCTCTGGATGCAGACATTTTCTATCCAAAGATTATTGGGATTGCCTTGGATCATTGAATTGCTGAGAAGACCCAAGTCTTTTCCAGTTTATCATTGCACAATCTTGCTATTACTGTGAACAATATATTCCTGGTTCTTCTTGTTTAGCTGAGTATCAGTTCATGTAAATATTTCCAGGCCATTTGAAAATGTTTGCTTATCATTTTTAATAGAACAATAATATTCTATTATTTTCATATGCCATAACTTATTTGGCAATTTCTCAATTGATGGGTATCTACTCATTTTCCAATTCTTCACCGACACAAACAGGTGCTGCAAAACATTTTTTACATGTGGGTCCTTTTCCCTCTTTCATGATTTTCTTGGGATAGAAACCCAAGAGTAGCATTGCTGGATCAAAGAGTATACACAGTTTTACATCCCTTTGGGCATAGTTCCAAATTGCTCTCCAACATGGCTGGATCATTTCATAATTTATTTGTGTCCCAGTTTTCCCACTTCCCCTCTGACATTTCTTATTATCCTATGATCTTGGCCAATGTTATATGAGGTGGTACCTCAGAGTTGTTTTAATTTGCATTTATCTAATCAATAGTGAGTTGGAGTAATTTTTTTATGATACAGATGGCTTTAGTTTCATGATCTGAAAATCATCTGTTCATATCCTTAGACCACTTATCAATTGGGAAATGTCTTGTATTTTTATAAATTTGGCACAGTTCTTTATATATTTTAAAAATGAGGCCTTTATTAGAAACAGTGGGAGTAAATTTTTTCCCCAAATTTCTGCTAAATTCTTGAAATACAAAGAAATGGAAAAATCAATTCCTTCTTTTAAAGAACTTATGTTCTAATAGGGAGAACAATATTAATATTAAATAAATATATGTATGCTTCATATGAATATACCTATACATATAATCTAACAAATATGTACATGAAGGTATATTAATAGATATACCCACAGTGTGAATATGCACATCTTAAAATATTTAAAAATCAATTCAAATCAACAAGCATTTTTATTGACTTAGTTTTCACCATACTGAATGCTGCCAATAAAAATTCAAGCAAAAAGACAGTCACTGCCCTCAAGAGTTTATGCTCTACTGAAGAAAGGAAAAAAAAATATCTAAAAAGGGGAGCCAAATGTATTCACTCAAGAAATTAAAGGCATCTGAAGAGTCAGGAGAAAAGCTTGGACAGAAACAAAAGAGTGAATAAGGATGACATAGGCACATCATTAAAATGGAGTTTCTGGAAGGAACTAATCAGAAGAAGGAGCTGGAAGGGCAACTGGATCTTTGAGGGTCAGAAGGTTGTTGGCAATCAAGGAAAAGGTATCTTGCAAGGTGAAAAGGCTGCTGAATAATGTTAGAGAAAAAAACCCATAGACTCAGGAATAGAACTATAGCATAGCACTGTGGAAAATGATTAGTCTATATCGAGGCTTTGAGCTCTTTGGATCATCTGGGTGGCTGACAGTGGAAATGAATAGAAGTCATATAGCGAGAGACAGATTGCAGTTTTCACTGTTATATTTATTTCAATCTATGATAATCTAGCAGAGGGGGATGCACTCTCTTTGGGACCATATTATGTAGAAGTGCTTTTGACTTAGAAACTTCTATTCTTTTATCAATTGAAGCTCCTACTAGTTAGATATAATAGGACACAGTATTAATTTTTTAATTAAACCTTTTTATTTTCAAAACATATGCATGGATAATTTTCATTATACACCCTTGCAAAACCTTGTGTTCCAAATTTTTCCCTCTCTTCCCCCACTCCCTCCCCTAGATGGCAAACAATCCAATATATGTGCAATTCTTCTATACAGATTTCTACAATTATCATGCTGCACAAGAAAAATCAGATCAAAAAGGGGGGGAAATGAGAAAGAAAACAAAATGCAAGCAAATAACAAAGAGTGAAAATACTATATTATGATCCATATTTAGTTCGTGCAGGCCTCTCTTTCAGTACAAATGACTCTCTTCATCATAAGACAATTGGAACTGGCCCGACTCATCTCTTTGTTGAAAAGAGTCATGTTCATTGGTATTGATTATCATATAATCTTGCTGTTGCCAGGACACAATATTTATTAAGGGAGAAGAAAAGGCTTGTTGGAGCAGTAGGAAAAATATCCTAATAAAACATTTATAACCACCTTAGTTAAAGTTTGGACCTTGTCAAAGTAAGAAACATCTTTGTTTTTGTGGATTTCCTTCATGACCTAATCCATGAACAATCATGTCAATGCACGTTTAGGGGGAGGTAGGACACCACTAATGGATAAAATCTTTTTTTATTTTTATTTTTATTTAATAGCCTTTTATTTACAGGTTATATGCATGGGTAACTTTACAGCATTAACAATTGCTAAACCTCTTGTTCCAATTTTTCACCTCTTACCCCCCCACCCCCTCCCCTAGATGGCAGGATGACTAGTAGATGTTAAATACATTAAAATATAAATTAGATACACAATAAGTATACATGACCAAAACATTATTTTGCTGTACAAAAAGAATCAGACTTTGAAATATTGTACAATTAGCTTGTGAAGGAAATAAAAAATGCAGGTGGGCATAAATATAGGGATTGGGAATTCAATGTAATGGTTTTTAGTCATCACTCAGAGTTCTTTCTCTGGGCGTAGCTGGTTCAGTTCATTACTGCTCCATTGGAAATGGTTTGGTTGATCTCGTTGCTGAGGATGGCCTGGTCCATCAGAACTGGTCATCATATAGTATTGTTGTTGAAGTATATAATGATCTCCTGGTCCTGCTCATTTCACTCAGCATCAGTTCGTAGTCTCTCCAGGCCTTTCTGAAATCATAATGGATAAAATCTTAACAGGAATCAGAACAACCTGATTTCAAACTGCCATTGTACTACTAGTTAGGTTACGATAGACAATTCCATGAGCCTCTCTGATCCTTAATTCCTAATCTATAAAATAAGTCTTTTAAATGCTATAACTTATAGGATTACTTTGAGCAATAAAACTAATATACATGAGGTGCTTCAAAAGTTTTGTTATTTTTATTGGATTACTTGCCATCTAGGGAAGGTGGGGGGGGGAAGGGGAGAAATTTGGAACACAAGGTTTTGTAAGGGTTAATGTTAAAAAAATATCCATACATAGGTTCTGAAAATAAAAAGCTTTAGGGGCAGCTAAGTAGCCCAGTGGATAGAGGACCAGTCCTGAAGTCAGGAGTATCTGAAATCAAATCTGGCCTGAGCCACTTAACACTTCCTAGATGTATGACCCTGGGCAAATCACTTAGCCCCAATTGCCTCAGCAAAAAAGTAAAATAAATAAATAAATAAAAAGATAAAAAAAAAAAAAAAAGTTTTGTTATTGGTGTTGTTCATTCATGTCTGGATCTTTGAAACTGCTTGGGATAAAAAACTCTTAGAGGGGAAAGCCAGCTTGGGGACAAAGAAGGGTGTCCTGAGGAAGGCCAGATTTCAAATGAATTTTGAACGAAACCATGAAATCTTATAGATAAGAGAAGAGCAAAAGGAACATCCTAAACATGAGATACAGCCTATATATAGCTACAGAAATGGGAAATGATGTGTTGTGTAAGGAAGAGGGAGACTTTTTTTTTTACTGCAATTGAAGCATATAACAGAAGGGAGGAAAAAGTAAGAAAACTGGAAAGATAGAAAAGGGCCAATACAAAGAAAACTTTCAAAGAGAAAACTTCATATTTAATTGTAGAAGTTAATAAGAGACTTCTGGAAGTTATTGAGCATGGTGGTGAAAGTGGTGGCAGTATGGATAGACTTACCCTTCAGGAGAATCATTTTAACTGTAAGATGGACTAGACTGAAGAGAAAATTAAGTTACATAAGAGTCAGAGGAGAATTTCAGTCATTCAGGTGGGGGAATAGTTGAAGAGCTGATCTAGCATAGTTGTGAAAATAGAGATAAGGAAGTTTGTATGAAAAATGCGATTAGTGACAAAATAGGATTTGGTAACAGACTAGGTATATAGGTTGGATGAGATTAAGGACACCGAGTTTGTAAGCCAGGTTGGCTGGGAAGACAGTGGTTTGATGTTGTTTTTTTAGCTGGTTGAGTGCTGTCCAACCCCATTTCTGGTTTTACTGGCAAGGCTTGCCTTTTCCTTCTCCAGCTGATTTTTCATATGAAGAACTAAAGCAAACAAGGTTAAGTGACTTGGCCACAGTCGCTGAGCCAGTAAGTATCTGAGACCGGATCTGAACTTCTTAGCAAGATGATTTTTTTTCAACTTGGCCTAGCACTCTACCTGCTGTGCCATTTCACTACTGAAGATTAGATAATGGGAAAATTATCTTAATGGGAATTAAATGGGAAAAAATTTTTTTAAATAATGGGAAAGTAGAAGTCTTTGGATAATCATGAGTTCTTTTGGGAAATGTTCAGTTGGAGACACCTATAGTACATACAGTGAATGTTTCAGTTTCATAGTGCTAAAGGCGAGTAATCACATAGAAAATCCTTTCCATTTGTATCTATGAAACATTAAAAGAAATAAAACAAGTGAATATTTTAAAAATCTTGTGGAAAGTTGTTAGCAAGAGTCAGGCCTTCAGAAGGAGAGAATCACACCTAACATTTCCTTGATTCTTGGAAGTGCGGAAATATTTCTTCATAAACTAATTGTTTAATCAATAATCATCTATTGTAATTATTTTTAGAATATAAATATTTTTTTCATCTTTCTACTTCCCTTCAAAGGAAAAAAATGAGCATATTCACAATCAAGCAAAACAAATTGCAAAAATGAGTGTATAGAGACTTTACAGTTCCTGTCAGGAGGTCATTAACATTCCTCATCACTAATTTTCTGAAATCATCATTGAGCCTTGTGTTGATATAAGTAAAGGTTTTTGAAGTTCAATAAGCATTTATTAAGCACTGATTGTATGCCCTGTATTAGTCATTTGGTATATAAAAAAATGTAATATTCCCTAACATTGGAAAAATAACTTCCAATCAGTAATCAGATCTGAAAATGTTCAATCTTCTTATACTTTTTTTTTGAAAGATTTATTTCCAGAAGTGCATTTCTAAAGGCCCACAGAGTTGGAGATATTGTTAAATACCAAGCTCTCTAGAGTAGGAAAGATCTTCAATTCCATGTCATGTGTTTCACAGGAAACTGATCTGATATACATGACTTTGGAAGCCTCATCCCACTGACTTATGAGGAATACACATAGCCTTTGTAAACACAGAGGTGGAAACTGGGTTAGATCACTACCTCTAATATTCATTAATTCCCTAAAGAAAGAAATGCTTCTTTAAATGTTTCTCATTTTTCTTATATTTAAATCTTATTCAGATCCTGCTCAGAAATCCTCCTATCTAATACACCTTGGCTTTTCTTACCCTCTATATAACTACTTGGCCTTTGCCATTGGACTTCTCCATTGTCTACTCCATCTTAATTACATGTTCTATTATGTATGCAAACTTTGTACGTCTCTCTGTTTGTGTGTGTGTCTCTTTCTCTCTGTCTCTGTCTCTCTGTATGTGTCTCTCTCTGACTCTGTCTTTCTGTTTTTCTTTGTCTCTGTCTTTGTTTCTCATTGTATCTCTGTTTCTGTTTATCTCTGTCTTGCTATCTCTTTTTAAAAGTTACCACAGCATTTCACAGCTGTCACCTTGTTTTATCTCAGGTTGCTATGTTTTATGTTTTATTCTTGGTAATTATACCTCAGTCATCTATGGAGTTATTTTTTTTGCCTGCTTTTTTAAAACCAGGATTTAAATTTGGCATATGTTTTTAATGACACTACAAAGAAACATCAACATGACCTTTTTAAAAGTATCTCATTGTCTTTAGAAAACAATGTAATTGTTTTAGCTCTTTTCCACCCCCACACCTCTACCCAATAAAATGGTCACTTAGATATTGGATCTAATTGGATCAAAATAACCATTGTATACATAACATCTAATAATATAACTACAACAAGGCAGTGATACAACAGGAGTGGTTTACCATTTCCTTCTCCAGTCAATCACCTTTAGTCACAACTCTTCATTATAAACTGTCCAGCTTGGGTAACACTGCATAGCAAAGTTTTTAGCTTCACTGAACTACATAAGCCTCTCTATCAATGCATGTCCATCTGCTTGAGGGGGAGAGTCATTGGAAAATACCCTTATGTGGAGAAAGGTTGAAAGCAAAAGAAAAGGGGGACAGTGAAATGAATGGATAACATCCGGGAAACAATGATCATGCACTTGGACAAACTTCAGGAGATCGTGGAGGGCAAGAGAAAAGGGAGGGAAAAAAAAAATTATACCCAAGGTTTTAGAAGGGTGAATGTTGAAAATTGTCCATGTATATATTTTGAAAATAAAAAGCTTCAATTAAAAAAGGAGAGATCATGGAGGACAGAATAACCTAATGTGCTATGGTTGAAGAATCATACATGATTGAAAAATGAAAAACAGCAAGAATTTATATACCTTTGATGCTCGGGAAGCCCTTTATTTATGTGATCTTATTTAATCTCCGTTAATAATAGGAACTTCCATCTACTGGTTATCTTCAATTTATCTGAAAGATAACATGTTTGTACATAGTCATTTACATGTTCTCTTTCCAATGTGACTGTAAGCTCTGTTAGATCAAGAACAACCTTTTGTTATTTGTTTGCTTGTTTTTTTTTTTTAATATATGACCAGAATTTAGTCCAGTTACCAGCATATTGTTAATATATGCTAGTTGATTGACTAACTGACTTTTCCATGGTAACAGAGTGAATATTCTACATCTTCCTCACTCCAAGACTAATCCTTTACTGCCATATTAAACTGTGCTCCTTATTCTCCAACTTCCTTGACTATATTGTTCTCAAAGAAATGTGTTAGCTACTAAAGATAAAAACAGAAAAAGACTGTGTTTTCAGTAAAATTATAACTATTGAACATGCAGATAACTATGTAAGAGCTATAAATCAGCTATACCTCATAAATCAACAGATACATAGTTTATAACAAAAGCAAACAGGCAATGCAAAAAGGCACTGATTGGTGGGAAAAGTGATCACAATGATCACATGAATATTAAAAAATACAAAGAGCAAAAGCAAATGAAATTGTATAATTACATGTCATGTATACAAGTCTATATTTGTTACATATTTACAAATATATTACCAAGGAAAAAAGATAAATTAATAATATGAAATACATAATAATTTTATAAAATACTAATAATCATATTAGTAATGACCACAGGAAATTAATAATATTAAAATTTGCAACAATTAAAAAAAATAAAATGTCATGTACTTATATTAGCATTTAAAAATAGACATAAATTTGTTCCAAATCAGCTGGGTGATACAATGGATAGACTGCATGGCCTGGAGGCTGGAATACCTGAGTTCAAATCTGGCCTTAGACATTTACTAGCTCTGTGATCCTGGGCAAATCTTTTAATCCAGTTTTGCTTTAATTTGCTAATCAGTATATTGAGCTGAAAAAGGAAGTGATAAATCACTCTAGTGTCTTTGCAAAAAATCAAAACCACAAATCCAAATGGGATCATGAACAGTCAGATATAACTGATGCAAATGAACAATAAAATTTCTCTGTAAATGGCTATGGAATTGTAATCTCTTCTTTCCTATTTAGAAGGAGGAGAAATTAAGAGAGAATAATAAGAAAAAAGAAGCTAGCTCATAACTGTGTCTCAGTTTCCTAATCTGTAATATAAAGACATTGGACTTGAAGACCTTTGAAGTTCTCTTCCAGATCATAGTTTCTTTAATCATAGGATCTTATAATGGATGGATATTTGAGATGCAGTAATTGGTGACCAAAATAACAGGATCAGTGGAAATGCCCATTTCAAAAGCATAAAATACTTATTATGATTGAATATAAAAGGGTTTGTTTTAAGTGTTTCATTAAAATCTCTGCAAATACTATGCATAACAATTTACTATAGCTAGCCATGAGCCCATGAAGCTGCCTGTATAATAAATGAGGTTCATCTCTAGTAAATGGCTTGGCGCACCCAAAATGCCTCTAATCAAATGGGGGACAGATGAGTTCTATAGATGCAGTTTATTTTATTAATTTACTACTGCTTAGGGTTCATCGTCGATGGCCAATTGATATCATTTGTGACAACCCTAAATAAAATAAGTAAGGGCACATATGTGGTATGGTATATGGAGAAGATAAATCATCCTACAGAATGTGGCGGCTGAAAGCCTACAGCGGCTACACTTAGCACACTTCATTTGATTCCCATTCGTCAGCTTTGGTGCCGGTGGCTCAAGAAAGCATGCAAAAGTAAATGAGCACCCAAATATGATTTACAGCCCCAGAGAACAGTCAGAGCCAAATAAATCACACGGCACTTCCTTTGCGGGCAGAGGTTTCTTCATAAGCAAGTATCAGTGTTGGAAACAGAGACCCAAAACAAAGATGCACAGGAATAAGGGGGGTAGTAAGTATACAACGTGCAGAGAATCAAAGGGACTTTAAGACTTACAGCTATGCATGGATTTCACAAGCAATCAGCTCTGACACTTGACTAGTCCATGTTGACTTGATACCTCATGGAAACTTAATATTTTGTAAGTCAAGAAGATGCCTTATCTCCTTTCCAGTGATACATATCCCAATAATTTATTAAATTGAGGGTCTACACGGTTCAGGAAAAACACCAAAGCAGAGATTTTATATAAGAACTCCATTTCTTTCAATAAATCATCACAAGTTTACAACAAATAACAGTAAATATGTATATATGTATATATCTATATATAAAGATAGCAAAAGTCTAACTGAAATGGATTCTTAACTTGGTAAGTGAATTTTAAACATACATACATACACATATACATATATACCTCTCTCTCTCTCTCTCTCTCTCTCTTATCTATCAGCATTTCAAAATCTCAGAATTCTAATGATTTCACCAGAGTGCCAAAGAGGTCAATGACAAATGAAAAAGTTTAAGCAAACCTGTTTGAGGAAAACAGGAAAATATTGGCTATTGGGGATGATGTTCAGTATCATAATGGTGAAGTTGCAAAGAAACAGTGGAAAAGGAAGAGAAAGAGGGGTTGGCTGAAGAGATGATCTTCTGGGTCTCTCCCATAGTTGTATTCACTCCCCCCACCTGCTACTGTCTTCTCATCCTTAATGGAAACTGTACCTAAGGTGGCCTAATCAGAACTTTGCTGCAGGGTACTTAATAGTACTTGAAACAACTGAGCTTAGGACCCAATTAGCAGGAATAATTAGTTAACACAGTAAATTTGCAGATGGTGTGGCCTCATTCCCATGTGAACTCATTCCTGGCCCAGCCATATTGTTCTCTTGGCCTCCCCAGTAGAAGTATCCAAGATTTTCCCTTTTTCCTCTGAAGAGTGACATCCCCAGGTCTTCTTGTCCTTCCAGTCATAGACTTGTATTATTATCTTAGTTGCACAAATTACTAACTATACCTCTGATTGGAGTTTCTCCTGGTTAAAGCTTGAGGCACACTGGAATGACTGAGTGGAAACTTCCCATCATGAAAAGATCTCATGCATTAAAGAATCCATTTGTCTTCCATAGCTCTGAGATCATCTGTTTGGGGCTGGAAGGGATGTTAGAAGCCATCTTGTGCACTTGCCCCTTTTTACAGATGAAGAAATGGGAACTCAAACATGTTCAATGATTTTCCTAAGTCACATAGGTAGGGAATCAGCATCAGAGATGAATCTGGAACCAGGTCCTGTGACTCAGTGCCTATCATAATTTCCAAGGCTTCTCTAAGTTTAGTGTTTTCTGGTAGTGCCATACTTTAAGGGAAAGAGTAATCTCCAAATATATAAATGTAAAAAGAAATTCCTCATCAAACTAAAAACAAATAGCTCTGACTTCACTAAAATGTCCTTTAAAAACAAGTGGCCCATGTCTGCCGAAGGCTTTATGCCCCACCAACTTCATGATATAGCAACAAAACAGAGGGAACATTTTTCTTTTGACCCTATCTAACTATATGGTTCAGTTATATATCTAGAGAAATTTTCCTGTAACTTTATAATTCTGGGCATTTCAGATTGACTTAGAGATAAATAGTTTCTAAAAACTCCCTTAGCCAAGTTTTCGTCAGGCTTCATTATTTTAAAGCTGCATTTGAAAGGAACCTAGAGGTTGGTTTCCAGTAGTTGAGTAACATCCCTAAGGTTGTATTGAGCCATGTTGCCCTTCTTTGCTTTTGTTTTCTTTTCATTCTTAATTGTGAGCAGAGAAAGACATACTGGGCTGACTCTTGGTCCACTTAGTGCTAAATCTCTCAAGGTTATGGGCAGACTCAGCTTCTGTTAAAGAGCTTCAGAGCAAAAACCCTGAGAAGCTTTAAAACATAAGTCTCAGAGTATTTCCTATATGGCATATTTCCTAGGAGATATTATAGCTGGACTTTATTTTCCAACATTTAGATTGAAGGCATGTTGATATTATAGAAGCTTAATATTTTATCCTTAGTTGCAAAGAGATTCCAATTTACCCACCTTTCACTAACCAACAGCCTGAAGTTAAGATTATACATTTACAAAGGTTTAAACATGATGTTTGCTTGTGAGAATCATTCTCTATTGAAAAGAAGGGATTTTTTTTGAAAGAAAGAGTTGCTATTTCAGTATTGCTTTTTGATTTCTTCCCCCTCTCCCCCACTCTGCAGAATATTTCACATGATTCCAATTTTCCAAATTATGTATCAGTTTAAACTTTTTTTTTCCTTTTCTCCTTTTTCTTTAGAGAAAATATATTATATAGAGAGAAGAGAGGGATTAAAAGTGAAAATTTTGACTATAAAAGCAAAATATATAAAAATTTATTTTAAAATAAATTTTATTTTTCGATGAAAATCTTCTCTCTCCCTCCCTCTCCTTCCCTCTCTCTTGTTCCCTTCTTTCCTCCCTTCCTCCTTCCTTCCCCCCTCTCTTTCTCTCTGTCTCTCTGTCTCTCTTCTTTCTCTTTCTTCTCACTTCCTCTGCTTCCATCACCACTGAGGAAGAAAGCAGAACAAATATGTATACTGAAGTGAACTATATTCCCTGAATGGTCATGTCAAAAACAAAACAAAACAAAAACCTCAAACTGCACTCTGTTCATCACTTTTCTGCCAGTAATTCTATAGTATATTGTTGGATATTCAAAAATCTAAAATTTTACAAAGTTGCTTGTTTTTGCAATAATATTATTATATAAATTATTCTGCCCCCCCATATCAGTTTATACTACTTTTCTTCATAGGTCAATAAAACATTTTAAAAAATAATACAAACTTCTTATGAATACGGATTGTTTAATTTACTGTATTTTCCCCAGAGTCTAGCATTGTGCCTGGCATGTAGCAGGTGCTTAATAACTGCTTGTCAATTAGGGGAAAAAATGCTGTTTCTTTGAGTTAATTGTTGAATAATCCAGAATTTTAGTGGCCTGATCTCAATTTTTTCTCCTCTTCATCACCTGTGACAGAAGAGCATTGACGTCCTAAGAAATAACCCACTTACTTTCTACAGTAACTGACAACTGTAAGCTGTTTATTGCAAGATAAAAATAACCATAGAGTGATTACTCTCAATGCTTTTATGAATGGTTTCCATGAGAGAGAGAGACATCCTGTATTCATGGAGAGGGTAGGGGTACAAAAGAAAGCAAGAATCTACTTCTCACAGCTTTCCTTGACATTCAGGAAGATACAGTGGAATGAGGAAAAACAATTTGTCTTCCTATCTGGCTCTCTGGAGTCTCTCCTGGTGAGAAAAGGTAGTTAATTCCTCATTCTGGTCCATGTTTGCAGTCATATTGAGGGTTTGTCTATCTCTACCAAATAAAATTAAAAGAAAGAAAAAAAAAGAAAGTAAAGAAAGAATATAAAGTTCCTTGTGGCACAACTGTTAAAGAAACCCCTTCCCCCAATTCATGATTTGTATTTTTTTTATTGTTACAATCCATTTATTTTTATACTACTTTTAATGAAAGCAACCTATGCAAGGAGAAAAAAAAACTCTTTATCTTATGTGAGGACTAACTGAACAAAGGGAATTTAACTTTTACTTGGATTTGAAATGGGTTTCTACAGGGATCAAAGACATAAAAGGATCATGTTAGTTAAAGAAAGAACATATAAAATGTAAGTCAAACATTATCATGCATGTGGATAGGAAGAAAATGTATCTGATATTGGACTCTGCTTCTATTGATAGTTTCTTTTTTTAGCTTAGTCCTTTGTATATTTGATATGGAAAGAATCTATGTGGCCAAACACATCTGTAAGCTAATCTATTCCATTGGCCTCTTCTAAATCAATTCTTTAAAAAATCTACTATCACCAAATTTTTTTAGTATTTTGATGGAAAAAGGGTGTTAACTCATCTAATTGTTCCCTTTTAAAAATTGATCTGAATACTAGAGCTGGAGAACATTTCTAGGTTTTGCATCTAAACCCATTGGCTTGGCTATTTCCTCGTCTGGCCATGTTATGGAATTTACCCCAGCTTGGACAAATAGTTAGTCCTGCTGTGAAATTGAGCAAAATTGTGATCAGCAAAAATGGAGTTTGAGAAACATGTGTTTCCCCTTTGGTCACAGGAGGATGCTAGGTAGATAGGAAACAGGATTGGAGTGCTTAGGCATTCATTTTTCTCCCTCATGGACCTGTTCAGCAGTGAGGAAAATAAAGCAAGGGGATTGCCAGCTGCAACGCCCAGAGCAAAAACATTATGAGAATGAGTGATAGAGCTCAGAGAAACAAACCAGGTGTCCACTCCCTTGATCTTAATATGCAACATTTGTATACACAACAGAAAAGAGAAGACAAGCCAAGAAAGGACTGGTCACTGATGAGAATGTGGAAAAAGAGTAGAGAATGGAGATTTGGAGAACCATTACTGCTATCAAAAGTGGTAGAAAGACTGTAATCTGGATTTTCAGTAAGGTAGGGGGAGTTGGCACATGTTGGTAGTCTTAAGTCCCTGGAAGCCAAAGTGCAGATACAGACACATTTTCAGCAAGAATAGGCTTTCAATTTGGCACCATATCTCCATCAGGCTGTTTGTCCAAACAGAATCCTACCAACAGAGCACAGTCCCACTGCTTCCATCATCATCAGAGGAGGAATGCAAGAGCCAGCAACATTACATGGGAGAAAATGGCTCCCTTTCCCAGAAATGGATGGCTCATTGGCTCCCCCTCTTAATGAGAAATGTGGGTGGGTAATCTTCTCAGAGCATATTTGAAATCTTATCTGGCCAGTCCTGGCTTAGGTGAGTTTCAAAAAATAAAAATGTCTTCACTTGGAGCCCTGGCTCCAGGTCAAATTTTTAAGCCTGGGCGCCTGATGGAAAATTTTATCTATATTCTTATAGAAAATGGTGAATAACTATTGCCTTCTGCATTGGCATCTCACCATCAAGAATAATTTTGTTAAGTGTCTATTAGTGCTTGGTGCTGTTGTACAAAATACATTAATAGGAATGGTCCCCATATACTTGAAACTAAGAATTAGAGGAAGACCGCATACAGGACATACAGACAACTAAACAAGCAATGAGACGTGCAGATAGCCATGTGCATGGCACTTCCTTATTGCATATGGAAGCATGGACTTTAAATACATGAGTGACTGTTCTACTTTTTGTCAGTACATTTTACATTCTATCCTATTAAATCTTGTCCCTAAGTGATGTCCCAGAATGGTGACATGCCTGAGTCTGCAGATCTTTTGTGTGAGGTTTAATGCTCTATTAGAAGTTTTTGAGAATGTTTCCATGCAAAGGTGATACTGAATATTCTAAGCCTCAATTTAATTTTTTAAAAATAATTTAAACATTAAAACAACAAAAAATAAAAACAACAGTAAAAAATTGATTTTAAGAAATACATCAAAATCTAAATCCCAAAATTTTAGTGTTTCTCCCTTTAAAGCAGTGGGTAAAAAGCAAGTGATTTAATGAAATTGAAATTTATGATATAGTAGAAAGTACACTCAAGATCTTCCTTCAAGTCTTCCCAATGCCTCTTATTTTCCTGAATCACTTTCCAACCCCACTGTTTCCCTGTAAGCAAATATGAAACATTATTATGTGCCTGTCAGGTTTTTTGATGAGGCTCCAATGAAATGATTTTATATATAATACTATAGTTCAATACAACAAAAAATTTGATCACCAATATATGTACTGTCTTTGATGATGTACTCTGCTACCTTTTTATGCCTTCCCAGCTGTGTGGCTCTTAGTTGTGTGTTCCAGTTGTCTAAATGGGATTCACCCAGGAGGTTATGGGCTCTCCTTCAGTTCTCTTGATATCAAGCAGACACAAATGATGCGTGTGATTTAACTGATATTTAAGTCACATATAAGCTATATATGCATATATAATCAAATACATATATTTATATAAAGAGACATACATATATTAAGGTAGCTAGGTAGCAGAGTAGATAGTGTGCCAGGCATGGAATCAAGAAGATGCAAGTTCCAATATGGCCTCAAACACTTTACTAGTGACATCAGGCAAGTCACTTAAACCCTGTTTACCTCAGTTTCTTTATCTACAAAATACACTGGAGAAGGAAGTGACAAATCATCTCAATATCTTTTATTTTCCTGCAAGGCAATCAGGGTTAAGTGACTTGTCCAGTCATGTCCACTGGACATCTTTGAGAAGGTAAGTTATATGATATAGGTGATACATATGTAGCCATGCAAAATGTAATTCCATATTAATCATGTTGTGAAAGAAAATAACATCTCTCCCCCCAAAATCAACAAATGCAAAGTCAAAAAAGTATGTTTCAATCTGTATTCAGACACCATCATTTCTTTCTCTGGGAATAGATGCCATTTTTCATCATAAGTCCTTCAGAGTTATCTTGGATCATTTTATTGTCATAGCTGATCATCTTACAATATTGTTGTTACACTGTATATAGTACATTTCACTTTACATCAGCTCATCTAAGTCCATCTAGGTATTTCTGAGCTTATTCTTCTAATCATTTCTTATAGTACAATAACATTCCATCACAACCTCATAGCACAATTTGTTTAGCTATTCCCTAATTGATAGACAATCTCTTAATTTCTTATTCTTTATTCCTAGCAAACAACTGCTATACAACTTTTTGCACATATAGGTCCTTTTACTTTTTATTTTATTTCTTTTTGGATATAGATCTAGTAGTAGCATTGTTAGGCCAAAAGGTATGCATGGTTTTATAGAGCTTTTGATGTAATTCTAAATTACTCTAACTGATTGAATCAGTTCACAACTCCATTGAATGGTGCATTAATGTAACATTTTCCCCACATTACCTCCAATATTTCTCATTTTCCTTTTCTGTCCTATCAGTTAATCTAATTTATATAAAGTAGTGCCTCAAGAATTATTTTAATTTGCATTTCTTCAATCATATTGTGATTGAGAATATTTTTTTTTTCCTATGACTATAGATAGCTTTGATTAGTTCATCTGAAAACCATTTGTTCTTTTGATAGTTTGTCAGTTGGGGAATGACACTTATTTTTTATTTTATTTTTTTATAAATTTGACTCAGTAATCTACATGTTTTAAAGAGAATCTTACTTCCTTTTTTTTCATAGTTGCAATTGTTAAATGCATCTTCCCTCATTCTATCTCCCACCTATATCCTATTCTCTCTTTTCATCATATTTTCAAGTGTTTTCTTCTGGCTACTGCCTCCCCAAATGTCCCTTCCTTGCATCCACCTTCCTGCCCTGCCTCCTTTTAAAATCCTTTTCCTTTACTATTTTCTGCAGGGTAAGATAAATTATTATATCCAATTGAGTATGTATGTTATTCTGCCTTTGAGCCAATTCTAATGAGAGTGAAGTTCACTCATTCCCCCTTTGTCACCTCTGCATCTTCCCCTTCACCGTAAAAGCTTTATTTTTTTTGCCTCTTTTATGTCAGTTTACTCCATTCTAGCTCTTCTTTTCTTCAAGTGAATTCCTCTTTTTTACCCCTTAATTTAATTTTATTTTTAGATACCACTATTCACTAGTATCTGTGCTCTCCAAACTGTTGTAATAATGAGAAAGTTCTTCTGAGTTACAAGTATCATCTTCCTGTGTGGGAATGTAAACAATTGAACTTTATTAAGTTCCTTGTGATCCTTTTCCTGTTTCCCTTTTTATGCTTTCTTGAATCTTGTATTTGAAAGTCAACTTTTTTATCCAGCTCCAGTCTTTCTCAGTTCTAATCCTAGCTCTTTTGCCCTCCAGAATATGAAGTTCTTTGATCCTTTAAGCTGCTGAATCTTATGTAACCCCAGCTATGGCTCTATGATACTTAAATTCCTTCTTTTTGGCTACTTGCACTAGTCCTTCCTTCCTTCCTTCCTTCCTTCCTTCCTTCCTTCCTTCCTTCCTTCCTTCCTTCCTTCCTTTGCCAAAAATATTTCTTTTTTAAAAAGAGGAAAATATGTTTTAAAAAAGAGACTTGACCACAGTCATCTAGCTAGGTAAGTCTTAGAGCTGAAACTCAATTCCAAATTTTCTAATAAAGTCTATTATTTGTCTGCTCATTCTTCCCATTAGTGGTTTGAGAACTCTCATGTAGTGGAACCCACAAGCTCTCTAGGCAGACCATTCAACTTTTGGATAGCTCTGATTTCTGTGACCTCACACCCCCCAAACCTCAATCTACCTCATTGGTTCGCATACTTCTCCAATTCTTACCTGCTGGACCAAACATATCAAGTTTTATCCCTCTCATTCTTGTTGACGAACTCTGAAATGAAATTTCCATCATTCCTTTTTTTCCTCATCTAGGTAACAAAGTGGACATTGAAGTTTTCTTACTTTAATTATATATTTATGGATTCCTGGTATCTAATAAGGAATATGATTAACATAGTAGTGATCAAATATCATTACAATTTGATCTCCAACCAATTTATTATCAAATAGGCATCCACTTAAAAAAACACTACCATAATTAGTACTAATTGGAATAATTTAGGGAAACCTTAGAAAAGGATGCCAAACATCTGAGAGAGAGCAGAGATGGAATCACTTATTCTTTCTTCCACTTGCTGCTTCCAGATCAATGCTTTACTGCCGCTAGGTGAACTAAGGATAAAGAGTTTTTGGTGTCATGGATTATGAACAGGGTTCCCTGTGAGAGTAATAAATCCACTTTAAAAATATGTAAATGTATTTCACTTGCCACTGACCTGGAGGTGAAATGTTCAATAGCACGTTCCTAATACCTTCTGATGCCCATTCTTTTATTCTGATCTTAATTAAAAAAGAAGTCAGAATTAGAGCAAGGCAGAATGTTCCCACTGTCACCTGACACTGAAGATTTACAAGCTTTTCCAAAGCAGCCAATGAAAGGGATCAGCTGAAATCCTACAGAAGAAAGGACATATTTCTGCCAATTGTCTCATGTCCAGTCCCACCTCTCCGATCTGAATCTGTTCCCTAATTATCACTAAGGTAAATAAAAAGAGACAATCAGACAATATCTGACTTCCCCAATGAAGTGAAGTCACTAGCCTCAAGCAGATTGCACCCTAGTATGCTGAATATACTGCTGATTAGAATGACAATGTTGGCAAATTCTGAAATAATATCCACAGGAACTAGATCTGTAATTTATTTGTATAGAGAATGACAAGGGGAGGAAACACTTGCTAACAATACAGGTTGGCACTTTCTGAAGTTTCCTAGAGGAAAAAATGGTACAGAAGATAGTATGCTAGACTTGTAGTCAGAACGAATTGAAATCAAATCCAGTCTTAAGCCTTTACAAGCTAAGTGATGTTAGATAGATACTTAAATTCTGCCTTAATTTCCTCAACTGTAAGATTAGGATAACAATAGCATTTAACTCACAGGGTTGTTATAAGAATATGATAAGATAATATTTTAAAGCTCTTAATACTGTGCCTAGTATGTAGTAGGCATTAAAAAAAAAAATGCTTGTTCCTTTCTTCCCCTAAAGTCACAAAGACAATATGTGTTGGAAGTGGGGCTTGAATCCAAAGTTTATGACTCTGATATTTATCTGTCTATGCATTCTACCATGTTGACTCATGAAGTTTGAAAGATTATGGAAAATTTGACATGTGCCATACCATTAGAGAAGGCTATATATGTTGTCTTACTTTTCAAAAATATGAAAGAGGATTTAGTCTGCAAACTACAGAATAGAGGGTGTGATTTAAAAAAAAAATCTTAGCCATGTTTGACTCTTCATGATTCCATTTTTATGAAAATTTCTTGGCAAAGATACTGGATTGGTTAGCCATTTCCTCCTCAGTGTCTAAATATATGTACATATATTCATATATATATATATATATATATATATATATATATATATATATTATAGGCAAATACAAGTTTGACACAGGCTAACACAGTATGTAACTCCAGTATATGAAGCTGGTTTTGAACTCAAGTACTCCTGACTCTAGGCTATACTCTATGCTTTGTGCCATCTTGTTGTGAAGGACAAGATGTTGTTTTTGGGAAAAAATAATCTAAAATAAGTTATTAAGTGGGAACTTTGTGAGCCCTAAATAAATTATGATTGCTAAAAGTTGATATAAATTCATTATCATTTCAGATGAATCTATTTTTCTCATTTTTATATTTTGTACTCTAAGAGATCATGAAAAGGTTATGAAACATATGTTTTATCAAAGCACTTTACATAGTCTCATATGAATGAATAAAAACCAACATTTCCCAAATGGGTAAAAAGTCATTATTAAGCATTTACTCTTTTGCCAAGTACAGAATTAAGTGATGGAAATGCAAATACAAAAACCAATACTCTCTGCTCTCTCAACACTTAAAAACACAAAAGGGAACAATATCCTAAGAGGAGTATATTGAACAAGTAAAAGATGTCACCAAAGAGAGAATGAGTAGACTCATAGAGAAGTAGATAGGCAAACACCTTCCAAGTGGAATGGCAATATTGACTTGACTATGGGCCCAACTTATATATGAGTAGTGGTAGAAAATATTATTAAAGGCATGCGTGAATGTACAAAGAGGAGGAAAGCAAATCATGTAACAAGCATGAAGAAGGTAGGTAGACTAAATGCTACATTAGGATCTATAGATTGTTAAAAGACAGGGGGAGAGAAATTTTGAGACAAACTTCTAGAATAGACATGGATATATATTATAGAATATAAGAAGGCATGGATAAGTGCCAAGAGAAAGCCTACCCAAGTCAATAGATGAATGAAAAACATTTCTGTTGGTTACAAATATAAAAGCAAAATTGTCCTTGACTTCAAGAAACTTACATTCCAACAGAGGGTAAGCAGCACATTGAAAATAGTAATCAAGGTAGATTGATATCAATCGATATCGATTGATATTGGTACAAGGATATTAGAAGGATGATGAGTGGATTTTTAGGACAAATGTAGAATATTTATATATAGTGATACACTTGGGAGCCAGGAAGAGCTAATTTACTAACTTTGTGATCCTGGATAAGTCACATCTGTCAATCTCATTTTTCTTAGCTACAAAAAAAATTCACAGAATTGTTGTGAACATTAAATATTTGCAAATACATTTATGTATCTTGAAGTTGTTCATAAATACCATCATCATTGTAATAACCACCACCAACACTATCATCACCATAATTGTGTTATCAACATCATTGTTGATGATTAATTTTACCTCACAAGATTCTTAGACTTCCTCTTGAGAATCACAGAAAACAGAGAAAAGGGTTATATTCTACCTAATAGAATGATAGAAAAATGGAAGGTGAAAGCCAAAGGTTATAGTACACAAATAAGGAAGGCAGAAGTCCTATTATGTCTTTACAATCCACAATCTTCTTATACCTAGATATATAATAAGAAAAAATCAACATCTGCATAAGCTAAAATCCTGCATGTTTTTTTCCATGCCTTTTTGCTTTCAGATATATAACAAAGCAGCCAAATTCAGTTTCATACCAGTAGGAAGCTCATAAGCTCATAAGATTACAAAAGATTTGATTTTTAAGAAGGGGATAACAAAAACTATATCACACATAAAATTAAGTGGAGAATTCATTTATTCATACAACAAGTCATTATTAATCTACCACTATGTACAAGTCATGTGGGGCTTATAAAAGTTAAAAAAAGAAAAAGATATAGCCTTTTCACTTTCATAAGCTCACATCCTAATAGTGGACATATATCATGCATAAAGATAACCATCACTGAAACATTTCAGTGGAATTAAATCCTGTTGAGATTATTACAGTCCAAAAATCATTTTAAAATTAAATATCCATAAAATTAACATACCCCTATTTTATTTTCATTTGGTTTCTTTTGTTCAATGAATTTTTAGATCTCTACTTTGTCACTTCTTCTAGGAGAGAGGTTTGGAGAGAGCCCAGGGTTAATTCATTTGAATAACTGAATTGAAATAAATGAATTTAAATTATTTGAATAATCATGTTTATTAATATGTGCTAAGCCTTTTACTAGACTTTGGTTATAAAAACAAAACAACAACAATGTGCAACAAGAATGCAAATAAGCAAATACAAAGTATATATCAATTAAATATGTGTGTATGTATGAGTATATAGAAATATGTGTGTGTATGCGTGTATATTTTAGTTGGAAGAGAAGAGAAATCAGAAGAAAAATATCTTGTAAGAGAAGACATTTGGGCTGACTCTTGAAGGAAATAGATTTTCTAGGAAGTAGAGAGCTAAGGAGAGACATATTAAAAATTAAAGCAGAGGAGACCTAAGTAGTGACTTGATGTATACTTAAATATATTCAAAAATATGTATATATTCTTCAATGTGGGGAATTCCTAGTTTCAGAATTTGAAAGCTATGATTTGAATTCAGATCTTCTTGACTATACACCCAATACTCTATCCCTTGCACCAAAATTGCTTACTGCTCAGAGGTAATATTAAAATTGGTCATTCTCATTCATAGTATAAAAATCAAATTATATATTTTACTAAAGTCCAAGGGAAGCCCTGTCTTTATTTCCCTATATCAGTATAAGTTCAGGTCCTTTTGATAGGATAGCACTGAAAATATCAACAGATTTAAAAGTAAGATACAGTCTAAATATATTCTCTTAGAAGCCTCTGAATGTGCATTCACACAAGTATCTTTTTAAATATAATTATTCAGAGGTCAAAACCCAGAAAAAGATCCACACTGGATGCCCTGAAGAATTACTTAGCTTTTCTTCTGATGCCTTTTTAGCAATGAGGGATGCTTAATTTCTTAGCACTTGAAGGTTAATGACATTTTCTCATGACTGACCCTTTTGACATAAATCCAAAATGCTGCATTTTTAATGCATGTTGTCACTTACTTGCCTATTCTTTGTGAGAACTCCCTGAGACTGTGGCAATTGGGCATCCTTTGTGAATTTAAAATTGAGAAGAAAATGTTAACTTAAAACTACATCAAACCATTCGGATATGATAAGTGAATAGTATCATTAAAATACCCTATAACAAACCCATTAACCAACAAGACACTCAATCAGCAAACATTTTTTAAATGCCTGCAGTGAGCCAAATATCATGTAAGTTTTAGGGGATGCAAAAAAAAAAAAGTCTAGTGACATAGTCGCTACTCTCAAGGAGTTTATAATTTATTTAGGATGACGAGTGGAGATGTAGGAGGCTCATAGATTATTGACTATGAAATATATGCAAAATACATGATCATTGGGGATTATTTAAAACTGGGAAAATTTGGAAAGCCTCTTAAGGAAAATGCTTCTTGAGGTGAGTCTTAAAATGGCTCCCTAAATCAGAGATTATTAGAGAGAACATTGTAAGCATGGGTGGAGAAGAGCAGTCTGTACAAAGACACAGGGGTGAGAGATGGTCTGTTATATACCAGAAACAGTAACCATTCTTTTCTGTGCCTGTATTCACTATGCCACAGTTTTTCCATAGATATATACTGTGAAGAAAATGAAAAATATCAGGCTAAGATAATAGTGGAAGTATCTAGTTTATTATTCTGTTAAAAAGTAATGATGTCTGATCTTGATATGTTATGGTACCATGAGCAGAATCTACGATTTGAAATCAGAGAACCTGAGTTCCAATTCTAACTCTATTCTTTACTATTTGGCTGACTTTGGGGGCATCATTTATACACAAATCTTCTAAGCTCTTGGAGCTGTTGGTTTAAAAGGTACAAATCTGAAACAGATATAGGATATACAGTATAACCAAAACACTGAGTCAACATTGGATTGAATGTTAAGGTATGTAAAAAAATTCAAAATCCTAGGTAAGACATGGAAAATTGTCACATAGGGATTGTTGAGACCGCATTATCATCCTGGATACTTTAGAATCAGCCCGAGTCAGGATCAGCAAAAGTCCTTGATCTTTATTCTTTGTGGACGTGAACAGAAGGGCAATAAGAAGTGAGTGGAATCATGGCACCAATCCGCCAGAAGTGACTCTGGTTTTTTCTCTCCCAAACCCCTCACTTGTCTTACTCCACCCAATATCCTATACAACAGATCGAGCTATCACAGCATAGTGGGCAAGGCCATTCTTTCTCCAAGCATATACTAATAAGAGTATTGTCCAATTGGTAATTGGCCTTAAGTGCTCTGACCTCAGTGCATTTGCTCAGAGTTTCAGCCCATTACAAGGGACAGTGTCTGAATGGATTACATGAACAAAGGAACCAAGTGAAATCTATGATACTCCTATGGCAAAAAGACAATATGAATAGGAGTCAGAATCACTAAGTTTTAACTCTTGATACACTGCTTATTAATTGTGTGACTTTGGGCAAGATCTTTTATCTCCTTGGAACCTCAATTTCCTAGAGAATTACTAATTTTCCTATTACTTCAGATTTTATGATCAACAATCAATATATATTTGACGATCAATAATCTACAAATGTTTATTAAGCACCTACTATATTCCAGACACTGTGCTAAGCATTGGAAATGGCATAACAAGCAGGACAGTTCTGGTACTCAAGGATTTATAATCTAATGAGCATTCTAAACATCATATGGGATATATCAGTTATATAAAACATAGGGCCAGCTCTGCAAAGCTTATAAAACATTTTAAAGGATTTTAAAAGAGAAGGACCACTTGTAACTAGGATACTAATGGAAGACATCTTTTTTAGAGGAACATAGGGAAGGCAGTCTGATTTTGGTGATACTGGGAATTTCTGGTGAAGAAACTCAACAGATTCATATCAGTATAATGTTAGAGTGTTATCTAGTACACTGATGAGTTAAATGACTTTCCCAGGATAAAAACATATATATATATATATATATATATATATATATACACATATATATATATATATATATATACATATACATGCATGCATATATATACATACATATATAATAGAGCAATAATGGAAATATTCTTTTAATTATTTAAATTAAAGAATTAATCACATCTCAGAATGGTGCCACATACTTTTTCAAAACCAAAGGGTGGTACTGTACTTTGAAATTAGAAAAGCTGTATTTGAAATAAGCTCTAACACTTATCATGGATGACCTTTGGTAAGGCACTTATGAAACATGTTGAAGTTGAACTTGATGGTCTGCAAGTGTCCTTCTAGCTCTCAAACCATTATCTTAGAATGGGAAGTCAATTTTCAACCATTCCCATATGCCCAACATGTCTATAGAAGGGCTTTGAGAAGCCTGTACAATACTTAACTGGAGAAATGGAGTTAGAGAATAGTGAGAGAAAGAAGAAAGGTAACCTAATATCTAAAACCAAATTGACATTTTCTGTCTGCCGAAATAGTCAGCATTTGGATTTAAGTCAAAACCAAATAAAACAAAGCAAACAAAATAGAAAGCCATGGATAGTAAAGAAAAAAGATCATAGGGAATAATTATTGACCTTCAGGGATGGGAGAAGAAAGCAGATCAGGAAATATTTATGAAGATAAGGAAAGTATGTAACATGGCTAAAACTTTGCTCAAGAGGGTTTTCAATTACTCTGCAGATTAGAACAATGCTGGGAGGCTCAAAAAAGTAAGAGAACAGGCTGCAGGAGGTAGTATGAAGCTTCTCTTTCAGACGTTTGTGCAGCAGCCAATAAGTTTGCAGGCTAATTTGGCTGAAGAACTAAACCAAATATGATGAGTGGGACAAATATGGGCTAACAGGGTTTACTGAGCATAATACTCAGACTTGACATAAGCCTAGGTCATGAAAGGCAGCCATTTAAAAGTATTTGCAGTTTTAATAGCCAATTAAAAAATTGCAAAATCTTGCCAGTGAAATGGCCCTGAGAGGTCACCTAGTCTAAACCATAATTGAATAAAAATTATCTTTAAAACAGACCCAAACAACTGTTTTCCTAATAGTTACTTAAAGATCTCTAATTAAATGGAACCTGATCTAAGCTAAGAAGATCCATTCCACTTTTGGATATATCTTGCTAAGTAGAAACAATAGCTAGTGATTTTACAGTGTTTCAACATTTACAAAGAACTTAACGTATATGATTTCATTTGATTTTCACAACAACCATGAGAGGAGAGGGGGTATTATTATCTCCATTTTGCAGATGAAGAAACTGAGACACAGATGGGTTAATTGACTTGTTTTAAGTCAGACAGCTAATGAGTGAAATAAGATTTGAACTCAGTTCTTCCCAACTCAAAATCAAACCCTGCCACTTAGATATCTGTTACAAAGTTATTCTTTTGATGACATCAACTTTCAATTTGTTTCTTCACAATTCTTGTCCATTGTTTCTACTCTCTAGATGCCAATTAAAGGTGTTTAATGTCTCTTCCATGGAATAATTTTTCAATATACTCAAACATAATTGTCTTTTGTGTCCTGAGTTTTCACTTTCCTAGGCTAAATACTGTCAGTTCCTTCAATAGATATGAAGAAAATATGAACATTAAGCTTTTTTATAAACCTGGTTTCCTTCACAATGAAAGTCTTCAGTCTCTTCTCAATGTTCTTTGTAAACTGCAAGAAAGGTAGAAAACTGAACTTGGGAGTTGGGAAGACAGGAATTCAGATCCTATCTTGGACCTTTTTAGAGTACTGCTTTAGGAATGTAAAATAAGCTTGTGCTTAGTTTTTAGGCTACCATACTGCACTATGGACTCTTTTTGACCTCACAGTCAGATGTACTGTACTCTAGTTAAACTTTGCCCAACATGTACATGTGAAAATGCTCATTAGACCCCCAATGTGTGATTCCATAGCTATCCCTGTTAAATTTAACCTTATTCAGTTCAGTTAGCCTATTAAGGTCTTTAGGACTCCCATCTCATTCATTCACTATCTTAGCTAATCTCTACTAGCTTTGTGCCAGCAAATTGGATAAGCATTCCATCTGTGCTTTTAAGCCACTGATTAAAAATATTAAAGGGCACAGGCTAAGCACAGATCCCTGGGGCACTCTACTGGAGACCTTCTTTCAAGTTGACATTGAATCATTAATGAACACTTTTAGTATATGAGAAATGGCATGCATTTCATTAGAATAAGCATCTATCAAAAATAAAACATTTAGAGAAGCATGAATTTTTCCATGATCTGTATTAAACCTTCTTTTCAATTTTTGCTCCAAGTTTTCAGTTTAGTTTCATTTAAATCTAAGTTGGACAATGGGAAGTCAGCACTTAGTTGTTTCAAAGTCTGGGACATCCACCTTGGAGTCAAGATGGCTATATTATATTAGAGAAAATTATTTTGAAGGAAAACTAAGAATGGATAGAAATTTTGAAATAACTAACTGTCTTTTTGAATGGAGGTCAAGAAATTGAAAAAAAAAATAGAGGTCCTTGTTAAAGATGTCAATACATGATTTTAACTTAAATTTTAAGCCATAGAGAATTCCTATCTTGAAATGATGAACTTATGATCAAGACACAATCTTAATAAAGGGGAGAAAATTTTGATAGGAAGGTACATTCTTCTTATGTCCATTCAAAGAATTTCCTACTTCCATTTTAGATGCCTCTCAAGTACCATTTTTAAGGAAGTTTTTCCTGACACACATACCCCCAACAGTTTCTGATCCTGCTTCTAATAATAATAATAATAATTCTATTTGCATAATGATCTAAGGTTGGCAAGGAACTTCAGAAACAACTCATTTTACAATCAAAATAACTACTAGAGGTAGACACTATTATGATCTCCAAGTTTTCTTTGAGGAAATTGAGGCAAATTAAGTTGAAATGACTTGACCAACTAGTAAATGTCTATGACTAATTTTAGATTCAAGTTTTTCCTGATTCTAAGTTCAGTATTCTATATATTCTATATAGTCACAGTTAATTGGCAGAATATGCAGAAATATACATGTACATACACATGTGTATGTGTATATAACTGAATATTTATGCAACAAATATTTTATATGTTGTCTCCATTTTCCCCACTTAGAATCTAATCACTTCTTACTGAGGGTTGCTTTATTCTTTGTACTTTTCCACTCATCCTAACATAATATTTGTCCTATACTAGGAGCTCAATAAATATGTGCTGATTGATCGATAGATTGATTCAAACATCCTGGGGTCATCCAGATTCTTTGGTACATGCTTTATGTGCTACTTCCATGCAAATTAGGACATATTCATGTAAAGAAGATATGTGCTATAAAATGAAGAGTACAGTTTGTTTTAACTAAAAAATGCATGAATGGTGCTATTTTAAGAAGTGATAGAATTGGAAAATAAACAATTAGCTATATAGTATCTCTGAACAATTCCAGTGTGAATTAATAGTACTTTCCTCCTCCCTTCTGAACTATACCAAATGTCTCACCAATAAACTTACTATTTATAGAATTATAAAGGTTTTCTTATGTATGTTAAAAATACTTAGTGGTTTTCTTTGGAATTTAATAACCTGTTATTATATTTTTCCCCTAAAACTGTGACCAGATATATATCAAATCTAAGAATGAATTCAAGGCTAGGCCCTGTGAATATTGCTTGCATGAGCCCAGAGCATTTAAGAAGAGAGGGAAAGGTACATCAGAAAGGAAAGGGAGTAGTTTTATACCATGAAAATTTGTAGAATTTATTAATTCCCTCAACTAATTTCACTTGACTTTCAATGGCATCAATCACCTACAAAAATACTCATTTTATTTTTCCTTTGTCAATTGTATGCAACAATTTATTTTTTATATTATTAATATGACTCTTTTTTCTAAAATTATGTCAAATAACTGTAGTGCAATTGGACATCCACACTTTACTCTTACTGAATGATCTGTACTTTATCCTCACTATCCTGCACATAGAGTGCAGGGTCCTAGTTTTACATTGGTAAGACTTAACATATTAAAGGAAAGTCCATTTATTCCTATGATTTCAATTTTATGAACAGAAATAAGTGTTAGTATGAAAGGTTTTTGTCTTTAATATTGTCCATTATGTTTAAAATTATTTTCTAATATTCAAATCTGCATTTTTCTGTATAAATTCGACTTGGTCATAGTTTATAATATTTTGGCATGTTGATATATCTTCTTTGTTAATATAATTAAACCATTTATATTAACATTTATTAAAGATAGTCATCTATTTTTGTTTGTATTCTTTTTGATTTATGTATCAAAACTGTATTTCATAGGATCTCTTCATTTCCAAACATTTTATATAAGTTGAGAATTAATTATTATTTGAAAATTTATATAATTTAATTGTAAATCCATTTGGTCTTTTTTGTTGTTTTTTTTTTTTTCTCTTTGGAAAGTTCATTTATGGCTAGATTAATTTATTATTAAGAGTTATGCAAATTCTTTATTATTCTATTAATCTGAGCATTTTGTGTTTTTGATAAATATTGTCAATTTTTATCAACACATTGGCAATATAGATTCCCTTTTTTATGTTGTTGTGGATACTCCTTTTGAATTTAATGTCACTTTACCAACAAACTAGATAAAGAGGCACAAAATACCTTTGAGACCTATGGAGGGGTGAGGAATCCATAACCAACTAAGGAAAAGAGAAATTCACATAAGATGAAAGGCACAACTTTGATTACATAACATTGACATGTTTTCCATAAACAAAAGCAAAGTAGATAAGGATACAAGGGAAAGAATTGACTGAAGTAGCTACTTCCAACAGTTTTCTCTGATAAAAGTTTCATTTCTATGATTTTAAGGTACTGATTTAAATTTATAAGAAAAAGAACCACTGCTTAGTTGAGTAATGGGCAAAGGATTTGAACATCCAGTTCTCAAAAAAAGAAATCTGAGTTATCAATAGTCACAAGCAAAAAAAAAAAAATGCACCAGTATTTGTAATGGGCCAGAACTCTAAACTTGAAACAAGGATTCTTAAAAGGTGCTAACTAAGTGGAATTGATAAGACAATGGTCATCTAGTTTAGCATGATGATTAATAGTTCTCTCCTTCAGTATGATTGATTTAATCTTACAACAAACAATGGTTTCCTAGTGATAAAATGATTGGTTTATATTCAGTATACTGCATATAAGCTGGGACAAACTCAGCCAGAGAGATTCATTTCATCTCCCACCTTTGTGGTGGCTGGAGGCTGGAGCACAAGCTTCCTGACTGAGATAGACTTCAAGACAGAGACATCATGGTGATCCTCCTGCCTCCCCCACAGAAACCAAGATACATTCTGGAGGACCTCAAGAAAGCTAGCCCGGGCCCCAGCCAAGGAAACTAGACTTTGAAGGAGGTAATAAAGAATATGGACTTTAACGTCTGGCTATACTCGTGGTGATTATTCTACTGAAACAAAGGCTGGCAAACTAATTAATTAATTAAAAATTAGAAAAAATTAGAAAAAAATGGACAAGAAAGAAAAATAATAAAGTTGAAGAAGCTACAAGAAAAGTAGAAAATTAAAATGTTGTTAGATCTATGGATTGATGGTATCATTCTAGAAAGCAATTTAGAAATATGTATTCAAAGCTAATAAATTGTACGTATCCTTTGCACCTTTTTCTTCTACTTAAAACACTTTCAATTTTAAAAGGTGCCACACAATCAAATGAACTTATGATGTGAAGGAATGATAATAAAGGACCTTGCAATGGCCCAAAGACCTGTGCATGAGAGAATTTTTTTGGTAATATCTGCTCATCAGGAAAAGGAATTGACTTCATTAATGTCAATGGAAGCAATTTTTGATGATTTATATTAGAGAATGAAAGGATCACCAAAAAAGATCTTAGTGAAATATTTCAGGTAGTCATTTCTTCAGTGATAACACTACAAATAACTGTATTTTGTCATATTAAACAAACAAACAGGTTTTGGTCATTTGTCATATTAATGACAATTAATTTGTCATTACAAACAAACAAACAGGTTTTCCATAGAAGAAGTGATTTTTGAGGAGGCTTGAAAGAAGTCAAGAAAGTATATAAGCAGATATGAAGAGGAAAGACATTCTAGCATAGCAAAAATCCAAAGAAATTGTCTGGAAATGGAACATTTCATTGGTGGAGTAAACAGGATGTCAATGTCATTAGACTGAAGAGATCGTGTGTGTGTGTGTGTGTGTGTGTGTGTGTGTGTGAGGGCCATTGCATGTGCAAGAAGACTACTAGAAAAGGAGATGGGGCTTGTTATAAAGAGTTTTAAATGTCAAACAGACTATTTTGTACTTGATCTTGGAAGTGATAGGAAAGCAATAAAATTTATTGAGCTATGAGTGACATTAATGAACTTACACATTAGGAAAATCACTGAATAGGGGATAGATTAGAATTGGAAGGGACTTGATTGGCAAATGAAATATTAACATACAAGAGAAGAAAGAGAAGAGTGTTCAGGACAGAATCCTGTATAGGACAGAAGTTAGATGATATGTCCTGGATAAGGATGCAATAAAGGAGAATGTGGTGTATCAGTGAGCAATATGAAATGAGGAAGAGGGAAGAAGAGGGAGATCATGATGATGAGTCTCATTTTTTTTTCAGTAAGACATGACACAAAGAGCTCAGCACTGATTTTGTATGTATGGGAAGATCCAGGGTGATTTTGAGGGGACATGTAAAAGTTTAGAAAAACTCCTATGGAGAGTGGAATAATGAATTGAAAAGAGAGCTCTAATAGAATTGCCAGTGACAGTGAGAGTCTAGTTGAGATTAGGTGACTTAGTTTTCTAGTAGAGCCAGTTATAAAGGTTCTGTAATTCTCCACCTAGGTTCATTATATGTATGCAGGAGTGAAGGTGTCAAATGGTGGGAATGATCTTAAACATAGACTTAGTAAAGTGCAACCAACAATATGATAATGGGTCTAACATTTCAAAATAATACAATAATGTAGAGCTGAACAATACCACTTAGTTTTCAATATGGAGAAGAGAAGAAAGAATGATAGGGCAAAGGAAATATCATTGAAGAGAACTGAGGGGTCAAATTCATAGTGCAGGTGAATATTATGGTTTAATAAGGAAAGTTAGAGGGAGAGGGATAAACCAGTAAACCATGATCATATAAATGGATTTCAAAATTCTTGAACATAGATATGGTGTATTTGTGTGTAATGTCAGTTCTTCTTTTGTAAGAATATTCTTTAACAAGAAAACCCCAATGATCATGAGGAGCTGGACAAAATTGACATGATTGAACAACAACTCTGGTAGATCCCTGAGGGACCTATCTTGACTTAGAAAATCAAAAATTAGCATTATCTATATGTGTTGACCATTTGGAATCATATGAAGGTCATTTAGTTCTTGTGTTTTTTAATAGAAATTAACCTGGTAGTGGTCAACATCCATTAACCAAACCAACTTATTTATAAAGCATTATCTAGATGCTTACAATACAAAGAAAATGTAAATTACAAAATACTATATGCCCTTTAATTCAGCTACACCACTATTAGGCTGATGCCCACGGACATAAAGGAAATGGGGAAAAAAGCAAAAACAAAATAAAACAAAACAAAAAATAACCCTATGTAATTTAAAGGAATGTACTGGTAGCACCGAGTATACAGATGTGGTCTTAAATTAGGAAAACCTAAATTTAAATTGAGTCTCATAGATTTACTAAGTGACCTTGAGCAACTCTCTTAAACTCTGCTCACTTCAGTTTGCTCATATGTAAAATTGGGATAATTACAGCATCTACCTTCACATTTGTTGTGAAGATTTATTCAGGTCATATTTATACTGTGTGCACAGTACATGGCACATAGTAGTCACTCAGTAAATGAGTATTCCTTTCCTTTTTCAACTGAAAAAGACTGAATAAGCTGGGGTATATGAATATGATGAAATTCTATTGTTCTGTAAGAAACTGACACCGAAAGACTTATATGAGCCAATGAATGATGTAATGAGCAGAACCAGGAGAACAATTTATACAATGACAGCACTGGAAACACAAAAAGATGTAAGAATTATGGTCAATACAATGACTTTCTATGATTCTGAAGGACCAATGATGAAACACACTATCCACCAACTGACAGAGAGATGATAGATTTAGGATGGAAAATGAGACATAGACATATATAAGCAATGAGGGAATTTGTTTTTCTTGACTATGCATATTTGTTACAAGGAATTTGCTTTTCTTTTCCTTTTTATACAATAGGGGGAAGGGTGGTTGAAAGAGAAAATAGATTTATGTTAATTGATTTTAAAAATAAAGAGGTTGGGAGTTTGGGGGATGCTACAGATGTAGAATGTTGCAGAAAATTTCCTAGAAGGTCACTTTGTTAGGAGTTTTGCTTATTTTCCTTTGTTATAAGATACCTCTTACTTAGCTTTGAAATAGCTTCTTAATTGCTTCCTTTGCCTCATCTTCCCTCACTCCAATATTTCTTCCAGGCAGTTTGCCAAGGGATTTTACTAAAGTGTGAGTTTGACTTTGTCACCTTCATGCCCTACAAAATAAACTGTGGTGTCTCTATAACTTTAAAGATTTATATATGAAATTCCATGTTTGGTATTTAAAGCTCTCCATAATCTGGGTACTTCCTTCTTTTCCATTCTTTCCATATGTTACTCCATACAGGGTATGGAGGGAGGAAGAGCATATGGGGTGTTAAGGGAGGACCAACTTCTCCAATAAGAAGGATTCCTGAGCCCTTTTCAGGGCTACTCAACTATTTTTGGTGTCACTTATGACCTAACTTTCCCCTGAGACTCCAAAAAAATATAGCATGCACAATTGCTCCACCTTGATAAACCACTTTGGCAGATGGGCTAAACCAGATTGAGTGTAACCATTGGGATTCAAATATGTGCCAAATATATAAAGAGTTCTGGGAAAAAATGAGAAAGAAAGTAATTTGTTCCCAAAGCCTGGAAATTATCTGAAGTAGGTCCTGTGTAGAATTTAGAATCCAGTCAGACACCATGAACTCAAAGTCATCCATTGCATTTCAGGTCATCACCAGTCAGTCATCTTAATTTTTGTCTTGCCACCAAACTTCAATGACTCTGGAAGACAGAAGAAGACTGGCAGCTTTGTGCAATTTTGCACATTTAAAACCAATTCATGCATAAGTCATAACAATGCTATATTGATGTCATTGGTTCTCTTTGAAAGCTAAAGATGACAATTTTACTGCATTCTAACTCTGTAACACTAGACAATTCACTCTACATTTCTGGATTTCTATTCTCATATATAATTTGAGGAAGCTGAAAGAGACCAGAGTTATCAACTGCATAGGCCAAATATAACCCATAATACTCATAGGCAGGTACTAATCAGATTAATATGTAATTAAACTATTTAATAAAATAAATAATATATGAATATATAATAATATATAATACAATATATAAATGAAATAAAATTTAATAAGATAAAAATATAATACACATAATAGAAAACAAAAAAAAATGAACAATTACTCCCCTCCACACATTTTAGGATCTAGATGCATTGATCTACTTGTAATTCCTTGAACAAGTTAGTCTATCCCCCAAGTATATATTGACTATATACTTCTTCATCTTTTAATCTGCCTTTCACTTTCCTTTGTTTCCCTCAAATCTCCTCCAGATTGCCAAAGGCATTCATGATACTAATAAAAAGTAAAAGATTCTCTTAAAGAAATGGATGCTTGAGATTTTTCTTGAAAGAATCTAGGAAGTATTAAAAGTAGAGGTAAAATTGTGGTACATTCTAGTAATGAGAAAAAATAAGTACAAAAGCACAGAGATGGACAATGAATCGACATGAATAAGAAACAGTAAGAGCTGTTTCTCTGGAGGTCATTAAGTAGAGTGATGTGTATTCATGATGGATCCAGATTATGTAGGACTTTACACAGGAATTAAAGGAGTTATATTTGTTCCTAGACATAATAGGGAGACATCAGAATTAATAGGACAAAGAAATGATATGATCAGACTCATTTACTAGGAAAATAACTGTGTGGTAGATGGATTTGGAGGTGGGGAAGGGATAGACCATTGAGACAGGAGATAAATTAGGAGGTTATTACAATAGTCCAGATAAATGGATATGAAAGTTTAAGCCAAGATGGTAGTTTCATTTCTTATCAAGTTAAGGTGATGAGTAAGATCAATTTGAAAAGTACTTTGAAGATTAATAGTGATTAGTGTTAGAGAAAAAATTCATAGGAGTTTTTTGGTTATTGAATCTTGCTTATTGACTTTATTTATTTTCTTTCTTTTTACTTCTCCAGCCCTTAATAGTATCTTATTTTCTTCCAATTATATGCAAAGATAGTTTTCAACATTAACTTTTATAGAATTTTATAGGATTTCAAATTTTTTGTCCCTCTTACTCTCTATTTTCCCTTCCTCCCCAAGACAGTAAATAATTTGATATGTTATACATATATAATCATATTATACATATTTCCATATTAGGTTGGGAAATAAGAATTAGAACACAAGAGAAAACCACAAGAAAGAAAAAAAAACCCAAAATGGAAATTGTATGCTTTGATTTTATTCTGGATGGGTATAGCAATTTCTGAATGAGTCTTTTTGAACTGTCTTGGATCATTGTATTGATGAGAAGAGTTAGGTCTATCATATTTTTTCTAGGAGAATGTGATAGGAAAAGAATATATTTAGTAAATTTCAAGGTTTAAAAAAGATATGAAAATTAGTATATGGATCATTGCAACTGATGCCTTCATATGATGTAGTGTTATGACTCAGTAAAAGTGAAAGACTGCAGAACACTCTGAAGAAGATGGTGCTCCTTTTCACCCTTAATTATGCAATTCTTCTTCACATATACACAGTTAGATGTCTCTAATGGCTAGATCACTAAGAAATCATCAATATTCATAATAGAATGATGGGAGACACATTGGCAAAAGGTGGAATTTAAGGTTATTTTGTTATATTAAATAGAATGTTTCTTATAATCAAGAATAGCAAACAGTAATTATCTGAATCTTCAAAACATTTTTTGCTACTTTACAGACATGGTCTACTATATTAAAAAAACTTTTTTTGGTAAAAGATTACCAGTTCTTTCTTAATTTTTTTCAAGGAAGTCATTGATATATCTTTGCTACCCAAGTAAAGATTTAATAGATATGATAAACTAAACACTTGAATCAGTAGTCAGTTATATTGACTCAATTTATAGAGACTACAGGAGTTATAATACCTGGTGTATTTTCCCAAAGATTTAAAATCGTTCTCTGAGATTTAGAAAATGGATTGCTCAATATTCTCAAAATCGTCTTATTTCTTATACTGATTTTGTCTATGTGTAGTTGGTCAGGTCCTGCTGTTCTATTTTCATCTTTATTACCATTTTCACTTCTTTATGAAGGAAGGAATGAATAAAAAGTCACTTATCAAGTGCTTACTATGTGAGCTGGGGATAAAAATATTATAGCACGATTAAACTTACTCTCAAAAATCTCATATGCTAACAGAGGGAGGGAGGGAGGAAACATACATGATGTTTCAATTGCAAGTAGGATGTAAAGGTTGCTAGAGGGAAGCCACAAGGCTGATGGAAATGCATTTTCTTTTTTGTCATTTACATTGTTAAAACCATATCTGTTGAACCATTTGACAATAAGAAGGAATTTATTGGTAAAAGTAGAGACAGCATTAACTACAATGCCAGTTGCTAGATTTCATCTCTATAACCTACACAATAGCTGCTGGTTCACAGTACATAATGCTGCTAGCTTTGGAAGTGTTGGTATTCCAGTATCTTTTGGGTCAAGGCTATTTTTACCTCTGACTGAATTGAAGGAGGAACTTGAGGTGGTAGGCTCAATTGTTTCTTGCCACCTCCTACTCTCTGCCTCTGTGTGTTCTATTATTTTAATCAGTGACAGTTATTTGGTAGTTGGTGGTAGTAGAAGCAATGAGAGGTTCTTTTTAGGGGTTGTTCCAACCAGATGATAGCTCTAGAGGAAAAATTAAAAATAAAACTGATAACTTGGGGGGAAATGCTATTCCGAGATTAGAGAATCTTGGGTCTAATCACCTTATGGAATATTTGGTATCCAAAGATTGGGTTCATAATCGATTGTTTGACTATCATCGCTAATGACAATTATCTATTATAGAAATGATAAATGATCTGTTATGTAAGATGATTTTACTTAATTGGCCTTAGAATTAGGATTTTTGGTGTTTTATATTGGTCTTTTGTAGATTCATTTCCCCCCTCAATAATTGTTCTCGTTGGTTTTGTAAGGGAATATTGCTAACTTTTTGTAAAACCATTTAAAAATATTATCAAAATGTGTTCCAACATTGTCTTTCACTATTATTTAGTTCTGCTTGTCAAGTAGATAAACTGTTTACTTCACTAAGAAATTGTCTGAACTCTTTTGGCTAGCTCATCATGCTATTTGCTTTTTGTCAGTTAAACTTTAAAATTAAATGGCAAATTGCAATAGCATATAACAGATGAGGTAGGGGCTTTTATAATTTCATTTTATATTTTAATCTATTTCATTTTTTTCTAATAATGCTATGGTCTTTTGGATCTTTCTTCTAAGAAATTAGTGACATGATAAAAAAAGTTTGAGAAATAAATTTCACATTGGTAACCAGGCATTTCTTGTCTATTAAGATGCCTTCAAATTAATTTTAAATGATTTTATTCACCATTTGATAGTTGTAATACCTTCTTATTCTTCTGTAGGAGAAGCAAAAGTCTTACTGATGGTTCAAAAACAAAGAAAAAAAACAACTTTTATTTTTTCCATTAATTTTCTCATTCCCACTTAAAACTCTCTTTGTAATAAAGAAGTATATTCAAGCAAAACAAACTAATACTATTTATCATTCCAGGAGGGTTCTTATAAAGGTTTAACATATGGAACTCAGGAAAAAATATGTATATATACACAACACATTTTTAAGATTAATCTGCATTATAACATTTTCTTCATTGCTTTCTTCAATCTAGACAATCAACAAAACTGTGTCAAGCCCTAATTTATAATATATAAATATTTCTGATGTGTAAATATTCACAAGGAACATTTACAATTAACTCTCACAAATACAAGTTAGATTCCTGCAATGCTTGCCTTTTGTAGCTATAGATCACTAACTAGGTCTGTCAAGAAAATGCATATTTCAACATCAGTGTTTAGAGTTAACCAGGCACTGAATTGATCAGATTTCTCAAGTCTTTTAAAGTGTTTTCATTTACATATCTGAGGTCACAGTCTGACTTTTTATAGAAATATATTGGTGAGAAGCTTATGAATAAGTTTTAAATATTTGGTACTTTTATGTTGAATCATGTTTTCCAATAATTCCTTTGCTAACTACTCCATCACCCTTTTCATTGAAGTCAAAATGTAGAATTATATATTCTGATTTGGTCTGCAGGACTTTACTAGTTCTTTTTAATGTTATTTAATATTTTCCCAGTTACATATAAAAGAGGTTTTTTACATTTGTTTTTAAAACTTTGAGTTCCAGATTTTCTCCCTTCCTCCCCAATCCCTCTCACTGAGAAGGCAAATGTGAAGTTAGGCAGAACATTTCCATAAAAGTCATGTTGCGAAAGAAAACAAAGATTTTCCTTTCCTTCCCTCCAAAAATCCTCAACAAAAATAATGTAAAAATATAATTCACTCTGTATTCAGAAATAATTCTTTCCCTGGTTATGAATAGAATTTTTTACCATAAGACATTCAGAGCTGGCTTGGATCATTGTTTTATTGAGATTAGCAAAATCATTTATAACTCAGCATCCCACAATATTGTTGTTACTATATACACAGTACCTTTCACTTTGCAATTTTATGAAGAACTTTCTGAGTTTTTTCTAAAAGCATCCTATTTGTAATTTCTTATAGAACAATAATATTTCATCATAACCACATAATACAATTTATTCAGCCCTTCCCCAATTGATAAGCATCCCCTCAATTTCTAATTCTTTGCCCTGAGAACTGGTATAAATATTTTTGTATCTATAGGTTCTATTCTTTTTTTAAATCTCTTTTGAAATTCATTCCTACTAGTGGTATTGGAAGGTCAAAGGATATGCATAATTTTATAGCTCTTTCATCACAGTTCATATCATTTAATTATTTATCAATTGGGAAAAGTTTTGCTAGATTTTTCTACTTTTTCATTCTCTGGGACAATAGCTGCTATAATCCTCATTAGGGTCTTTTTTTTTTAAGTTCATCATAAATACTATGAAGAGAGATGATGATTTAATTCATCTTACCTATCTCACTGATGTGGAAATCAAGGCCTTTGCAGGTTAGGTGCCTTGTTCAGCATCATGCCATTAGTATATATCAAGCATAAGACTTGGTAGCCAATCCTATTTGACTCATCTACTATTTCACACTGCACCTAAGATAAAGAGAGTTTGAGAAGAGAGTCATTAGATCATGAATCTAGACTTAAGAAATACTTTGGAGGACATTTAGTCCTACCCCCTCTATTTAAAAGTAAAAAAAAAAAACACTAAGGTCCACAGAGGTTATATTTCTTTGCCACAGTCACACAAACAGTAAGTGGCAGTCTTAGGACCTTTGACTCCCATATTTTTTTCCCACTTTTTCATGCTAATTAATTTCCAGCTATTTTATATTTATTTGTTCGTACATATGTTACACATCCTCAACCCACTGACCCCAATTAATCTGCAAGCTCCTGGACAAAAGAGAATGTTTTCATTTATATCTGTATATTAGTAGTATCTGGTATATAAAATAGGGGTGTGTGTATGTGTGTGTGTGTGTGTGTGTGTGTGTGTGTGTGTGTTGTGTGCATGTGTGTATGCACATGCACACAGAAAGAGAAAGACAAGGCAGAACAGAACAGAGGGAGAGAGAAGAAAAACTGTGAAATAGAGATAGAAAGAATAACAGAAAGAGAGATGAACATAGGGAGAAGGCATAGACAGAGATAGAGGAAAAGAGAGATAGAGATGTTCAGAAAAAGACAGAGAAACAGAAGAGAGAGAGAGAGAAAGAGAGAGAAAGACAAAGAGAGACAGAGAGACAGAGAGACAGAGACAAAGACATGGAGACATGGACACAGAGATGAAGAGACTGAGATAGAAAGAGACAGAGAGGGAAAGGGACAAAGACAGACAGACAGTGAGACATACAAAAAGGGAGAAATACAGAGACAGAGAAAAACAGATACTGAAACAGAGAAAGACAGAGACAAGGAAAGAGAAAGAGATAGAAAGTAAGAGAGACAGAGAGATAGAAAGATAAAGAAACAAAGACAACTAGAATGAGAGACAGAGAATGAGAGAAAGAGAGATGAACATGAGGAAATGGCATAGATAGAGACTGAGGAAAAGAAAGAGACAGAGATGATAAGAGAGAGAGAGTTAGGTAACAGACACTCAGACACATGATGGCAAAGGGGGGGAGGCAGAGAGAGCATACTATAATAATAACATATGACATTTATCTAAAACTTTAAGACTTGCTAAGTACTTTGTCTTTGTCTCATTTGAGCCTTAGAATAAGTGTTTGAAATGACAGATTCTATAGATATAATTTCCTCATTTTACAGATGAGAAAACTGAAGATTAGAAAGGATGAATTATTTGTCCACTATCAACTACCTAGGAAGGGTCCATTGTGGTATACAAACCCAGGTATTCTTTCCTCCAGTATCATGTTGTATGTGCAACATTTTCTTGATGCAATGAATTTCTATATGGAAATGGAAAGGGGGAGTGATGGACACATTTTTTTCCATCCAGAGCTTATGGACAACTTGCTATCTTAGAGAGTACCTTGGTTTATTAAAAAAGTTAAATGACTCATATTTTGTTTCAGATATAGTCAGAAGCAAGACTTAAACTCACTTCATCATTCAAAAAGAAAATTTCTATACAAGACATATATAATAACAATTCCCTTCTTCTTGTTCATAAATATACACTTACATGAAGTTTATATGTGATAGGTGTATACATATATGTGTGTGTGCATAAACATATACATGTATATATACCTGTACAATATATATGTGTGTGTACATAGACATGATTCTTGTAAGGAACATGTCAAGAAAAAAAAAGGAAATTGTTTCTAAAAATAGTTTATTCACTGAACAATTAGGTCATTTACTTAGCTCATATATGAAATTGTTATGCACTCCAACAAAAAGCCATTTCTCTTTGACAGATTATTCAACAAAGTTAAAATCAAAAGGCAGATGATAAAATATCATATCCCTCTATATTGTGGAAATAGTTTAAAAACACTTAGTTTATGATAAAACCTTAGTTAAATCATTATGGTTTGACAACATGAAATCTAACATTTAAAATCTAGCAAGCTATTTTTCTAAGTAGAGCTAGGGAAATGGAAGTTGGAAAAGAAAGTTTTATCCCATAAGAAATATTTGTAGGTATTTGTTTTAATTGGTATTTATAAATCTATTTTTATTAGATAACTTTGGGGTGAGAAAGTATATATACAGAATGATAGTCCCAAATTAGAAATGAAGATTCCACAAACAATGCAAAGTTATTTGGACAAAAGAAAATGAAGAATTATATTCATATGACAGTTTTGAAAGGGAAGAAAAGAAAGAATTATAATGTGAAACCTGCTCAGATGATTGAAATGGTTGAAAACTTTTAAAGATCAGTTCCAGATAAATATTCAAAGGCACCCAGAGAACTAGGGACAAAAGAAAGGAATTAGCAGATATTTCCCCAACTTCATTTGGTTTCAAGGACACCTCTGGGGATTTAGCAGTAGCTGACATAACAAAGTTGTTTAGAAAGTGCTTAGAGACATCAAGGAAACCATAGACCAGTTAGTTTGATATAAAGTTGGGAGAGAGTCTTGGAATATCAAATGAGGAAGGAAAACACTAGATGGAGCACAACAAACCAGAGAAATGACAGCCCAGCTGCTTAACAAAGGGAAGTGGCAAGAAGAGGCAAATGAGCAGCCATATCTTACAAATTTGAAGGAACCATTCAAACAGACTTCAGCAGGTTGGCTAGAAACAAGAGGAACATTTTGCTGTGCAATTTTTGAAAGAAAATGCCACATTCTTCAAGGAAAATGAATATGTTTATTGTCACATTCCAGCCTAGATTCTGTTCCTAGTGTGCTTTGAAGAAGACAGATCTTGCTAAATATTCAAGGATTCCCATGGTGAAAACCAAAAGAAATCATGATGCAGAGAAACAAGACAAATTAAATATGCATTTTGTCAGACTTGATATTCTATATTTAAAATAGATTTTAATGGATATCAATATATAGAGATAGAATCATATCAGTGTTTATTTTCATCAATTCTTTCCCTACTATATTATTTTTCTTTAAGGCATCATAGATCTTGGACATACTGAGACATATTGAGGATCTGTCATCTTATCATAATAATTCCATTTTGACTGTTCTATTTCTCAATCATTTTCAAGCCATACTGCATATACTTCAATCTTTGCCTCTGTTTCCTCCTTTTGAATTTAGAATGCAATTCCTGGGATTCTCACTTTTAATTGGTGAATTTTCAACTTAACATATTCTGTTTCAAACCCATCTACACCTTTTCATGATCACCCCCTCATGCCAAATTGCTTTGCATATGAATATATGTACATATTATATATGTATGTATGTACCCACACACAGACCCTAACATATTCTCTGTCTCTAATTCTTGTTCTTCTATATATCTATTTTTCCCTATTAGAAATTTCTTGCAGCTAGGAACTATCTTGATTGCTTTTATTTGTATTGTTGGTTTTTGTCACAGAGGGAATGCATAAAATACAACCCAGTTTCCACCTATTTTTCATGGCTTATTTTAAATTACTCTTAGAGGCAGCTAGGTAGTATAGTGGATAGATCATGAACCTTGGAGTCAGGAGGACCCGAGTTCAAATCCAATTTCAGAAACTTGACACTTACTGGATGTGTGACTTAAGGCAAGTTACTTAAGCCCGATTGCCTTGTCAAACAAACAAACAAACAAATAAATATTTCATGCAAACTTATGATCCAGCCAGATCCTCACACATCATATCCCATTTCCCATCTCCTACTCTTTTGTTCAGACTCATTTCTATGCCTGGAAAACATTCCCTACTCTTTTGGAATCTCTCATTTCCCTCAATACTCAGATCAAGCACAACTTCTATGGGAAGTCTTTCTTATTTACCTTAATGCTATAAGTACATACCTACATATATTTATACATTGTACTTTGCATTTATTTTGTGTATATTTATGCACTTATGTGTATTTTTTCTATTAGAATATAAGTATTTTAAAGTCATAAATTGTTTTACTTTGATCTTGGTATTTCCAGTGATTAGTGTCTGCCATATAGTCTCAGAACACATGATAAATATTTATTGATCAAGTCACATTTTTAAAGGGCTTTAAAGTGTGTAAAGTTTTTAAAATATATTTATTTATCTCACTTGGTCCTCACAATATTTAAGTGAAATTTGGACTTAAAAAGAGTTCTTAGATATTTCTTAACACCCATTCACAGAGATTCAACCTTGACTCCCAAGACAGGCAATAACAGTAATAACTCATGTTTTAGCACCTTATAAAGCACTTTTGTCCCTTTGAAAATAGGTAGAGAAAGTCTGATTATATTTTCTTTTAAAAAAGCTAATCTGTCAAAAGTTATATAGCTAGTATTTGTGGATCTAGGGATAAAACCAAGAGTTTTATGGCTCTTATAGCTGAAGAACTTTAGATTTAGAAGAGCTTTATGATTCCATCTAATTCTAAATTAGGATCATATGAACTTGCAAATATTCATTAATCAAGTATCTATATGCTAAGCTGTACACTAATCATTAGCAATGTAAAAACAAAAATGAAGAGTTCTTGTTCTTAAGAAGCATACCTTTTGATATAGAATGGCAAGGATTCTCTTGGTTCTTCTATTTCTCTGCAAATGATCTTTCTCACAACAAACATATGCTGGTAGGGATTTTTAGTATTATTTTCACAGACTGTCCAACTGAGGCTCATAGATATGAAGTAGATTGCCCATAGACATATGTGTAGTAAAGAGAAGAACCTAACTATACATTTCCATCATCTAGTACAAGTCCAATGTATTTGCCATACATCTGCAATTTATTGTTTATACTGCTGTGCAGTTTCCAAGGTATATTTCTCTTCAAAAGTAGGTATTAACCATTGCATAAGGCTACTTGAGTACTAGGAAAAGAGTGTTCTGATCATGCCTATTTATTTCATTCATTTTATCTCTTTTTTATTATAATGTTTCCTCACATTTTCATATGTTGCATATTTTTGTAACATTGAAACTTTTCAATAAGAGGAGATACTTAGATTTTGCCTTTGGATTCACAGCAAATATTACATTGTAAGGCCCTGGTTAAATGTTTAAGGTTGGATTAAATAGTTACATCTTTCAGATGCTAGATTAACTTCAATTAATTTTATTTATTTATTTATTTATTTATTTTTTGCTGAGGCAATTGGGATTAAGTGACTTGCCCACAGTCACACAGCTATGAAATGTTAAATGACTGAGACCAGATTTGATCTCAGTTCCTCCTGTTTTCAGAGCTGGTGCTCTATCCCTTGAACTACCTAGCTGCCCCTCTTTAATTAACATTTAAATGTTTTAGTTCTTGGTGCTGTGTTCACCATTTTCACTTGTATTATCACTATTTTGAATTTGTTTTAGTTCTTGGTGCTGTATTCACCATTTTCACTTGTATTATAACCATTTTGATCTATATAGGATTTTTAAAATGGCGCCTGGAGATCCTGCTACCAATTTCATTGCAAGGTGGTTTTAAAGCAATAAATTTGTAGGAGATGGCACCTAAAGTATGAAGACTTCTTAAAGTATGAAGACTTCTAAGACTCTTACCTGAGGAAGAAGTGAGTGTCAAGTAATGGGAACAGTATGTGCAAAGGAGACAGGAGATGGAATGTCAAATTATGTGAACAATATTCAATCCACTTGGCTGGAACATGGAGTATACAAATGAAAATAATGTGCAATAGGGTAAAAATGTAGAAGGAAGACAAGAATGTAAAACTTATTTAAAAGGCTAGGTTTATAGTTTATCCTAGTGCCAACTGGGAATCACTGAATATGCTTGAGAAAGAGAGTAGTAAGGTCAATCCCAAGTTTTAAGTTTATTAATTTGGCATCTATGTAGCTTACAGATTGGAAAGGGAAGAAAGCAGAAATCAAGAAACTAATTCAGCAGATATTGCAATAGTTCATATAAGATATTATGAGGATTTTAATCAAATAAAAAGTCTGAGTGGAAAGAAATGGGGAATATGGAAATATTATGGATATAAAATCATTGTGACTTAACAATTGATTGGATAAAAGAGAGTAGAAGAACAAATTAAGGATGATTTGGAGGTTCTAAAACATGATAAAATGATATCTGGTGACATCCTCACTCAAAATAGAGAGTTTTGGAGGAGAGATGTGCTTGGGGGAAATAATACAATGAAGTAATTTGATTTTGAGATGACTCGTAGGTGAGGATGTCCAGCAGAGAGAAATGGGAAACTGGATTTTTAAGAGGGATATAAGGCTAAATGTAGACATCTTTGAATTATTTGTATAGAGAGATAATTATTGTATACTTCGGAGTGATTAAGATAACTGAAAGATTGTAGACAGATAAGAGGGTACAAGGCAGATGCTTGGGGAATGCTTAAAAATGGTGGTTTACTTCAATATTCAGTAAAACCAAAAGAGTGATTTGACAAACAGGTTGAGAAATTATGGTGCATATAGAAATAGTGTCATAGAAACTGAGAGATGAGTCAGCACCCAGAAGGAATGGATGAATTGTGGCATTAAATCTGTAGAGTAGGATCTTTAGTAACCTAGTTGAGAGTAGTTCCAATCATATGGTACAGTTGGAAAACTACCCAATGATAAATTCCTTTTATATTCAAGTGGAGATGTGGGGAAAGATTGTGCAAATTACCTTTCCCTTTACTCATTGCATAACTAATCAATGTCACAACAGCTAGAGACCTGAACTTGGAGACAGGAAGAACTGAGTTATCATTTTGCCTCTACAATCTTATTAACTGTTTGGACAGATTATTTAATAGCACAGTCTAGGTTCTGGCCTGTTGAAAACTGTGGAAATAAACTTACTAGAAAGTAGACCCAGTGAATAAATTACATATTCTTCCTTCCTTTGTATGACAATTGAATTTAAAAGCATATAAATTAATTTAATTGAAATCATGATTAAAATGTTGAAATCCAAAGAGTTAGTTTTGTGTTCTTGAGCTAGTATCTTGAAGAACTACCTCTAAAGGGACAAATATTCATAATTTATCATTTTTGGGGCAGACTAATCAATTAGTACTAAATCCAGTTATTCTATTATCTGGTCTATATGATTCCATTTTTCTCTACAAAGGAAACATGAGAATATTTGCCCAATGTGAGGCTGAAATGCAAATATTTTGAGGATTGGAAATATCAAAATGCACATTAATCTGCCTAAGTATATAATAGATTTATGTGCTTTTTGCTGTGGATCTTTATGCATATTCTGCATGATCACTTATAAAAAGAATTCTTATTGAGAATCAAATAATTTCTTTGGCCCTTTCTTTCTTCCATTTACTTATTTTTGATATAAACTGCTTTAGGATTCATGTTGGAAGAAAAAAAATGAGAACAAAAGGGAAAAACCATAGGAGAGAAAAAAAATGAACATAGCATGTGTTGATTTACTTTCATTCTCCATGGTTATTTTTTCTGGATACAAATGGCATTTTCTATCAAGTCTATTGGAATTGCCTTGGATCACTGAACCATTGAGAAGAACCCAGTCTTTCATAGTTGATCATTGCACTTTCCTGCTATTACTATGTACAATGTATTCCTGATTCTGCTTGCTTCGCTCAGATCAGTTCATGTAAATCTCTCCAGGCCTTTCTAAAATCAGCTTGTTCATCATTTTTTTTTTTTTTTTTGTAGATAAGACAATATTATATTACCTTCGTATACCACAACTTATTCAGCCATTCCTCAATTGATGGGCACCTACTCATTTTCCAATTTTTGCTGCCACAAAAAGAGCTGCTACAAATATTTTTGCACTGTTGGGTCAAAGGGTATATACAGTTTCATAGCCTTTGTTAAGTTCCAAGTTGTTGTCCAGAATGGTTGGATCATTTCAAAATGCCACCAGTGATGCATTAGTGTTCCATTTCTCCCACATCCTCTACAACATTTATCATTATCTTTTCCTGTCATTTTAGCTACTCTGTGAAGTGATAGCTCAGAGTTGTTTTAATTTGTATTTCTCTAATCACTAGTAATTTAAAGCATTTTTTTCATATGACTGTAGATAGTTTTCATTTCATCATGTGAAAATTGTCTATTCATATCCCTTGACCATTTATTAATTGGGGAATGATTTGTATTCTTATAAATTTGACACAGTTCCTTATATATTTTAGAAATGTGATCTTTATCAGAAACATTGGCTATAAAATTTTCCCCAGCTTTGTATTTTCCTTTTAGTTAAATTGATGTTCCTTTTGTTTGTGCAAATCTTTTGAATTTAATGTAAAGTTGTCCAGTTTGCCTTTCATAATGTTCTCTAGTTCTTTTTTGGTCATAAATTCCTCTTTTCTCCAAAGATCTGTTAGGTAAATTATCCCTTGCTCTCCTAATTTGCTTATATTATCACTCTTTACACCCAAATCGTGTACCATCTTTAGTCCTTTCTACTTTTTAGATTTTATGATTGTAAAACTTTGGGATTTCTGAGAATCAGTTCAGTCTTCCTATCTCTATGTTTACGGGTATGCAGCTGGTACTTTCCTCCGTACTTAATATCTCTTTCAATAGCATTCTAGGCAGCAACTCCCTAATGTTATATTTGTGGAAAAAAAAATGAGTTTTTTTCTTAAACTTTTTTTTCCTCATTAAAATTCCTTATTATCTAATTTTCTTGAATGTCATCTTGTCCTAGTATCATGGGAACAAGTAAATAGAATCATCTTAATGGCTTTTATGTTTTAACATTTCATTATTCTATTCTGTTTTAACATCTCTTCTTTTGCTTTCCTCTTTCTTTAAGAAATTATTCTGGTCTTTTAAATTTTCTTTTTGTGTGCACTTAGTCATTCAATACACAATTTTGTATCCCTTTCCTCCCGTATTTATACTTAGAACAGATCTCTTTATTAAGATTCCCACAATGACTGCTAGACCTTTTTTTTCTGAGAGGTTGTACTTAATTCCAATTCTATCAGTATGTATCTGTAGCTTAAATTATTCTTTATAATAGAGCATCCTTCCTCTTGTCTTCATTGAATTTTACCTGATATCATGTTGCTCAATTGCCCGTTTTTTGGTTGGGTCCTCCTGGAGTTCCCACTCCTGAATCACCTAAATAATTCTCTGCTACCAGCACATTTTGTAATCTCATTATTCAGACTGCTTTCCAGATTGATCTGTGTTAACATATACAAGGAATCAGGTTCCAGTGTTATCCCCCAGGGCCTCTCACTATTAACCTCCTTCTAGGCTAAGAATGCCATTTATTCGTAGCTTTCATTGCCTCTCTGTTAACCAATTTTTAAACTTCAAGGTTTGACAAGGCCAGCTTTTACCTCTCACCTCCTGGGTACTAAATATGGGTAAAATGGGCCCTAAATATCCTCTGGTTAGGGCTCTGATCAAAAGCCTTTTGAATGCCTAAATATTTAATGTCCACTAGTTTCCAACATTCTATTCCTTTGTTAACTCTTTCCAAAAATTCCAACTAGATTAGAAGGCATGATTTATCCTCGCTGATGCTGTGCGTGTACTCACTTGGGTGTTTTCTAACACTCAGTAATGATCTCCTCAGCTGTTTTTTCTCATCCAGAAAGTAAGTCTCATTGGTAAGTAATTCCCAGGCTGACACTGAGCTCATTATTTAAAGATGGGCATGGCTGTGTGTTTGTCCATACAAACAGGCACCTGATGGAAATGCAGACCTGATAACATAAAAACTGCTTTCCTTCTGACATATCCATCCAATCTTCTGAAACACTTCAGGGCACTCCAGAGCAAAGAAAAAGCCTTAGGTCTGCTATTACATGAACATGGGGCACTTGGCTTGGCCTAAAAGGATCATTAAGCTAGATTTAGTTGAGGTATGAGGAAAAATTTCCTGACAGGAATGTTTAACCCCAGAATGGTTATAGAGAGAGGTCATGAAATATTCTTCCCTAGAAAAATCTCCAAATACAGTAAGTATTCATCTTTTCAGTGTGTCTTAGATCTAGTTTCTCTTTGGAGAAAATGGATATAATCATATTGTGGGAGTGGGGGTTTCCTTCAGTTAAATTTTATGGTTTTCTTTGAAATCAACATATCTTGAAAGGGAGAGAATAAATGTAAGGCATATTGCATGAGAAAATTGAATGATAGCCCCTGGCAAATAGTACAAGAAAGTTTGAAAAAATGTATTTAACTTAGAATAAAAGTATTTTCAAGGTGATCCCCTAAAATTTTCCAAAAGGATAAATTAAATTAACAAAAGCAATCAACACAGGTAATCACCCAGTTTTATTCTAGATTTTCTAGATGCATAACTGCAAAAAGGACCCTAAAGTGTCCCATGCAATTAAAATGAATGGCAGTCAGAGGGTCAGAAATGGAACATTTGGAATGCGAAGAAGACAGAAGAGGACACAAGAGAGAAAGTTAAGTTTGCCTCTATTGTAGCAATTCTGTGGTGAAACAAAGTGAAAATAAATGTTTGGCCTACTCTGTACAAATCTTACTCTAATTCCTCATTGTGATGTTAAGTTGATCCTAGGATCTTAAAGATTATATCAAAAGAGTATAAGCTCTGCTGGGCTCTCTAAGAAGGAAAAGCTTGATTTAGGAGGAAAAACAAACACAAACAATAGCTCTATCAAACAAATCTATTGCAATTACTTGACATCCCTAAAAGTGGAACGGGCTGCCTTAGGAAGATATGGGTCCCTTAAACTAGAGGTCATCAAGTAAGGATTCAATGAACATTCATTAAACACTTCATAAAAGGGATATCTGTTTAGCATTGGTTCAGACTCAGGAGTATCTCAATTTATCTGAGACCAGTTGTCAGATTCTGAGATTTCTTTGAAGAGATGACCTTCCTAATATAATGCCTTCTGTTTGAATATCATCCTATTCAAGTGTGATATTGGGTATCAGTGAGGCAGTTCACATAAATAAATTGCCAGAACCTGTACTAAGCACTGGCAATAAAAAGAGAGGCAAAACACATTTCTTGTCTTCTAGTATCTTATAATGAGAGCGACAGCAAGCAAATACCTACATGTTGCAAGAAATATATGTGTGTGTGTGTGTGTGTGTGTGTGTGTGTGTGTAGATATTGATATATAGATATGTATGTATGTATGTTTGTATACATAGTAGTAATAGGAGATAATCTCAGAGAGAAGGCAATAACAGTGTGGCATGGAACCAATTGGGAAAGTTTCTTGCAACTCAGAATGTGAGCTGAATCCTGAAGGAAGATAGAAAAATTAGGAGATGATGATATATACCATTTCAGCAAAAGGAGACACTCATTGAAAAGACATAGGAGATGCAGATGTGATAATGAGGGATTGCAAGGAGGCAAGTGTTGGATTTTAATATACATGGAGTGGGATAAAATGGCTAAAGACTGGAAATGTAAAAAAAAAAGGGGGGTCTGATTGTTGGCATTTTAAAAGTTAAAAAGACAGTATTTGTCATACTTGCTATTAGCAAAGCCTCAACTATAGTGAGATAAATTATTATTTCTATCTTTTATTACTGATTATTGAATCAGGTTTAAGGTTTTTCCTCTCTTTCTACCTCCTCATCCAAAAATCAATCAGTGTGAGAAATCTTGGCCTAATTCATACCCAAATAGACTGAGAGAATTGGTAAATTCCTGTTCATTGAATTTGGTCAGATAGATCTGTGATAGAAATGGAATCCCTCTTTGATGTTATATTGATAAATCTCTTTGACCAAGATTTGTGTGATGCAAATCACATATCTCCAAAATCCTTATTAGAATAAGAGCACTTCTCATTATAATATTCATCTTCTCATTAATGCTTAACCAATAGTAGTTGAACACCAACCTTAGGAACACTTTCTTTTCCAAGGGAATATACACAGTAAACCTACTTCCATTAGGGGTCTTTGGCATTCAAGATGTCACTGATCTCTTTTATTAAATGCTAGCATTATTAATAAAGAAACCAATTATCCATAAATTATCTTGAACTTTTTTTTTAACATCATAATGGCAACACATGAAATGAAGAAAAAAAACTGCAAAATAATCTCCAATTCAGTAAAGCTAATATCTGCTTTCATGGTAAAGGTAGCAGAATAATGAACAAAGTGAAAAAAGGGCCTAAGAATCACTCTATTTTCAAACTTTCTATAAACTTTGATGTTACAACTGATGCTTTCACTGTGGACTCCTTATTCCATAAAGACTCAGAAAAATAGATCATGGCAATATTAATATCCTTGTTACAATTAAAGTTAAAAGTTAAAAAAGAAGTTGTCCAGAAGTGGGAAACTGACTCACTGGTTTTCTTGTATTGCTGTATCTTCCCCATATTCTAAAATCACTTTCTTGCTCCTAGATATAAATGCCTTTTCATATCTGTCCCAAAGTCAAACTGTTAAGATTTTTGCGCCCTTATTCTGTGGGCCATTTTTAAAATTATCTCTCCCAGTTTGCTGTAACCTCTGTATTACCACTCCTAGAATATTTTTGTAGCAGAACCCTAATGAATGAGGACAATCTTTAGAATTTGAGAGGTACTCAAAATGCTATATTTGCAGTTAACATCTGTTGGGTGAAGCCAGCTCCAGATGACTGCAGAATCTCCATCAAAATCAATCTAAAAATCCACATAAGAGAAACTGGATGTCTAGACCATTTTCTAACCTATTATTTGCAATTAGATGGACAACCTTTTGAATATTTTGTCAGTAGAGATAGAGACACTAACGATGGACAATCTTCCAGAATCAGGACTGAATTGTAGGAATACATCAATCTAGAATTTATTTGGTGAATTTCACTTTATTTTTATTTTTCAAATTTGTATGAAGCTCAACAAACAAAATATATATTTTGTGAAAGCCAATAAATTTTTGTTGATAGCTTATAAGTAATGAAATAAGCACAATCATTGAAAGCATTATTCTTGACAAAGGAAAGGTACAAGTTCCTTTGGAAAGATACAGGGGAAGAAGAAATTGGCTATAATATAATTCAAACAATGATTTGTATACATTTAATATGTGACCTGAGAGGTATATAATCAGATAATGAGGTTGCCTTACCATATAACAATGAGGAATAAAAAATTGACAAATCTAATGATGCACATGAATGAAAACAAATAAAAAAATATTAAAAGACTTAAAGGAAAACCTTAAGAATTTAGAATGACTGCCTGGGGAGATTTGTTGAGAAGATAGATTTGGGTTTCATTCTGTGCCATTGAAGAAACTGTCCATATTGAGGAGATCATGCTTCAGATTTATAGAAGTAATTTATTATCTTTTGCATTGTCCAAATGACATATTTTTTAGGAAATGACATATAGAAAGAAGACCAAATTCAGACTATGGTTAAGAATCAAATACTAGTTTGTACAGAGAGCAGGAAGGAAAAAATATATATATATGAACAATAAGCCTAATTACTGTGCATTTCTCAAGTGCACAGTTGGACTTCACTTTAAGAATATGCAATTTATAACACATACCAAGCCCAAGAATAGATAAATTGGAAGAAAGAGATTATTTGCATAACAAAAGGATCAGATATATGGTTTCTTTAAATAGGGACCTCCCAGTGTGTCTAACTGTTCATTTGTAGCACATTAACTGTTTCATAGGAAAAAATACATCACAGAAACTTAGATTTGAAAGACACTCCTAAAATCATGAAGGACAATGTCTAATGTCCTCTACATGATTCTCCATAAGTATTTAGTTAACTTCTTCTTGATGATCTCTAGAGATGGGGAACTCCTGAAACAGCTCATGTCACTTTTGGACAGCAGAAATCATTAGGAAGTTTTTGTTTTTGTGGTACAGGAAGACTTCCACAAAAGATTAAGGTTTAAAGGGACTCAAAAGCTGATTGAAACATAAAGGAAAAACTCAAATTCAAAAAATATATCTCACTCCAAGCAGGTGGTTTGAATACCTCAACTATACATAAAGAAGACAAGACAATGAATTGGAATCTAGACTATATACTGAATTCATATCTTGGTATTAATTTACCCATTTACATAAAAGTCCCAAAGAAGTATGGGATGTGAAACTGACAATTGAAAATGAGGTAGAATAGAGTAGTTGGCTAGGAGGTGGCAAATAAAATTTGTTCCATTTTTTGCCAGGTTACACCTTCAGAACTGAGGTTTTGAGGTAATCAGGGGAAAAATTATCTGCTCATCCTAAGCTAAAATTCATTTCCTTAGCTGATAGAGCTTAGATGAACTAGTACTCTAATTACAAAGAATATAGTAAAACTTCCGCCAAAGAAAATGAAGGATCATCAGATCGAGTTAGTGACTGACCAAAGAATAAGATTGAAACTATCTATTGAAGAATGAACAAGTCAACCAGATCAGTCTGTCGAATAGAAAAGCTGTGCCCTGTAAAGAAACCAGCAGCCAAGTAACCTGCTTCACTTATTCTGATCATATCTGAGCAATTTTCTGAACCCCATCTGCCAATAGCAATTCAGTAGTAGTAGCAGCAGCAGCAAAATCTCACCAAAATCTCTGAGAACTGTCTGTCCATATCCTTTGACCATTTATCAATTGGAGAATGGCTTGATTTCTTATAAATTAGAGTCAATTCTCTATATATTTTGGAAATGAGGTCTTTATCAGAACCTTTGACTGTAAAAAATGTTCTCCCAGTTTATTACTTCCCTTCTAATCTTGTCTACATTAGTTTTGTTTGTACAAAACCTTTTCAATTGGATATCATCAAAATTTTCTATTTTGTGATCTGTAATGATCTCTAGTTCTTCTTTGGTCATAAATTTCTTTTTCTTCCACAAGTCTGAGATGCAAACTATTCTATGTTTTTCTAATTTATTTATAATCTCATAAATGCCTAGGTCATGAGCCCATTTTGACTTTATCTTGGTGTATGGTGTTAAGTGTGAGTCAAATGCCTAGATTCTGCCATGCTAATCTCCACTTTTCCCAGCCGTTTTTGTCAAACAGTGAGTTCTTATCCAAAAAGCTGAGGTCTTTGGCTTTGTCAAACACCAGATTATTAAAGTTATTGACTGTTGTATCCTTTGAACCTAACCTATTCCTCTGATCAACTAGTCTAATTCTTAGCCAATACCAAATGGTTTTGGTAACTGCTGCTTTATAATAGAATTTTAGATCTGGTGCAGCTAGGCCACCTTCATTTGATTTTTTTTTTCATTCGTTCCCTTGAAATTCTTGACCTTTTGTTTTTCCATATGAACTTTGTTGTTATTTTTTCTAGGTCATTAAAATAGTTTTTTTTTGGGACTCTTATTGGCATAGTGCTAAATAAATAGAAAGTTTAGTTAGTATTGTCATTTTTATAATATTTGCTCACCCTATCCAAGAGCATTTAATATTTTTTTTCCAATTGGTTAGATCTGACTTTATTTGTTTGGAAAATGTTTTGTAGTTTTGCTCATATAGGTCCTGATTTTCCCTTGGCAGATAGATTCCTAAATATTTTATACTATCAGTAGTTACTTTAAATGGAATTTCTCTTTGTAACTCTAACTCTTTGGCTTCATCCCACAAATTTTGGTATGATGTCTCATTGTTATTATCTTGAGTGAAATTATTAATTAAGTCTATAATTTGCTGTTTCACCCAATCATTCTTTAAGATGAGATTATTCAGTTTCCAATTGCCTTTTGGTCTATTTACCCCTAACTTTTTGTTGAATATAGTTTTTATTGCAGCGTGATCTAAAAAGAAAGCATTTACTATTTCTGCCTTCCTGCATTTAACTTTGAGGTCTTAATATGTCCTAATATATGGACAATTTTTGTATAGGTTCAATGAACTGCTGAGAAGAAAGTATACTCCTTTCTGTCACCATTCAGTTTTCTCCAAAGATCTATCATACCTAATTTTTCTAATATTCTATTTACCTCTTTAATTTCTTTCTTATTTGCTTTGTGGTTTAATTTATCTAATTCTGAGAGGGCAAGGTTGCAATCTACCACTATTATAATTTTGCTGTCTATTTCTTCTTGTAACTCTCTTAACTCTCCTTTAGGAAGTTAGATGCTATACTTCTTGGTACATATATGTTTAGTATTGATATTGCTTTGTTGTCTATGCTACCCTTTAGCAAGATATAGTTCTTTCATTATCTCTTTTAATTTGATCAATTTTTGCTTTGCTTTATCTGAGATAATGATGTCTACCCCTGCTTTTTTGACTTCACATGAGGCGTAATAGATTCTGCTCCAGCCTTTTACCTTTACTCTGTATGTATCTCCCTGCTTTAAATGTGTTTCCTGCAAACAACATATTGCAGGGCTGTGACTTTTGATCCAATCTGCTATCTGCCTCCACTTTATAGGAAAGTTCATCCTATTCACTTTTACAGTTAAAATGAATAATTCTGTATTTCCTGCCATTTTATTATCCCCAGTTTATGCTTTTCTTTTTCTTGCCCTCCCTTTACCCCCTTTCCTTCTATTAAACTTGTGGGCACCACTTGCAACATGCAGCTCTCCCTCTTTAGGATCCCTCCCACCCCCTTTGAATTCCTTCCCCTTTCTTGTACCATTCCCTTATTACACCTTTCCTTTTCCCTTTTCCTTTCCCAGTTTTTAATGAGGTGAGAGAAGTTTCTCTGTAAACCAAATATGTCAATTATTTTCTCTTTGAGCCAACTCTGATGAGAGTAAGCTTCACACAATGTTCCTACCTCTCTCTAAGTTTCCTCAGATATGATAGGTTTCCTTTGCCTCTTTGTGGGATGTAGTTTCCCACTTTTTATCTCCCAGTTTTCCTTTTTCTAACACTATTCCCTTTCCATTTCTACTTCCCTTTTTTATCTTATATTAGTAAAATCAAATTATATATTTACTCTTTATGTATATCCACAACGGAAATACAGTTCTCAAGAGTTCTTTTTATCTTTTACTGCTTCTCTTGAGTCCTGTGGTTGGAGATCAAAATTTTTGTTTAGTTCTGGTTTTTTTCCTTGTAACTCTAACTGTTGGATTTTGTTAGTGATATATAAGAATGCTGATGAGTTATGTGGGTTTATTTTGTATCCTCCAACTTTGCTAAAGGTGTGGATTATTTCGAATAGCTTTTTAGTAGAATCTCTGGGGTTCTCTAAGTATACCATCATATCATCAGCAAAGAGTGATAATTTCATTTCCTCATTACCTACTCTAATTTCTTTAATCTCTTTCTCGACTCATTGCCAAAGTTAGCATTTCTAATACAATATTGAATAGTACTGCTTGTTGCACTTCTAATCTTTGTGAATTTTACCAGTCAAATGCTATTTTTGAGGCTGAATTTAATAATTAATAATGAGGGTATGATCAAATGCTGTTTTGAGGCTGAATTTAATAATTAGTAATGAGGGTATGAGAGAGCTCAGAAAGTTATGTGTGCCTTCTCTGCCATCTTGGCTCTGCCCCTGAGCTCATAATTTCTTATGGAAAAAATAATATTCCATTATAATCCTATCTCACAATTTATTCAGCCATTCCCCAATTAATGAGCATCTCCTCAATTTTCAATTCTTTGCCCTCAGAAAAGAGCTGAAAAACCTGTTGAAGGTTGTGGATCAAGAGTTGGCTATGGAATTGTAAGGGTACATTTTATAGAGAGACTATGTTGCTTTAGTCAGGTCATTTCATTTGTCAATGCTCTAGGGAAATATTTAATGATATAAGTTACAGAGAAGATGTTAGCCAGCAATATAGAGAATTTCATAATGCAAGGATTATTATAAGAAGGAAATCACATGTTGAAACTTTATCCAAAATTTATGACATGATCATTTGGATTATGCACTGGGAAAGAAATATATGTCAATTAAGGTGGGTCCCATTCCTTGTGGACTTTACTATCATATAAGAAGATAGTAGAGCAGAAATACAGGTGATATATTATCATCATATAATAAATTCCTTCAGGAATTACAAAACAAAACTTCATTTGAATTGTTGGTATGAGGCAATGGGAAAAAAAAAAAGTTGGACTAGGACACAGAGAACACGAGTTCAAATTCTGATTCAACTATTACCACTTATTTAAACATTTGTCATTTCAATTCTTTTTTCTGGTTTCAGTTTGCTAATTTGTAAAATGATGGATTTGGTATAGGTCTTTCCCAAGTTTCCTTTCAGCTTTAAATATATGATTCTATGAGATCTGAGAACAACGATTCTTGCCAATTTTGTGGATCAGGAAAATCTTTCTGGAGTGAGAAACAGGTCCATTGATATTTAAAGAATGTACAAAACTTTACTGATGGAATTGGGAATCCTTTTGAGAGTATATGATACAATGAAGACAGGTGATAAGGATATAGTAATTTACATTTATTATCTTATTTGTCATGAGCTTGTGAGATAGATGTAGCTATAGTCTTTGTTTTATAGTTAAGGAAGAGTATCAAAAAAAGATTAGTACTATACTTGCCCTGTCATGCATTCCTAAAGAATGAGCGGGTCAAACAACAAATCATAGAAACAATCAATAACGTTTTTCAAAACAATGACAATAATGAGACAATGTACCAACACTTATGGATTGCAGTCAGAAAAACACATAAAGAGTATTTTATATGTCTAAATGCTTATATGAATAAAATAGAGAATGAGGGAATCATTTATTTATAAGAATGCAACTAAAAATCTAGAAAAAAAGAACAAATTAAAAATCTCCAGTTAAGTACAAATTAGAACTTTTGAAATTCAAAGGAGAAGTTAAAATTGAAAAAAAAACTATTAAACTAATAAAACTAAGAGCTTATTTTATGAAAAAAAAAAAAACAAAATGGACAAAACTTTGGTTAATTTGATTTAAAATAAAAGAAAGAAAAATAAATTACCAATATAAAAATGAAAAGCGTAAATTCACCACTAATGAAGGGAAAATTAAATAAATATAAATAAAATAAAAATTGCCTTGATTAGTAGAAGAAATAAAATAAACCCATTTTAAAGAAAGAAATTGAACAAATCATTGGTGAACTCTCTATTTAAAAATTTCAAGATCAGATATGATTTTAAAAGCAAATCCTACCAAACTTTTATTTTTTTAACTTTATTGTTTTATTTTTTTCTAGTTATATATGTAATTAATTTTTAAAACTACACATTTCTTTATGAATCATTTTGGGAGAGAAAAATCAGAACAAAAGAGAGAATATACATTAAAAAAGAAGAAAAAGGAAAAAAAAGTGAATATAGCATGTGTTGATTTACACTCAGTCTGCATAGTTCTCTCTCTATATGCAGATGTTATTTAATATCCAAAGTTTATTGGAACTGCCTTGTATCCCTGAATCACTGAGAAGAATTAAGTCTTTCAGAGTTGATCATTATACAACCTTGCTATTACTGTGCACAACTTTCTGATTCTGCTTGTTTCCCTCAGCATTAGTTCACATAAATCTTTCCAGGCCTTTCTAAAATCAGCTTGTTTATAGAAAAATAATATTTCATTACTTTCATATACTGTAACTTATTAAGCCATTTCCCAGTAGTGAGACTGCTGAATTAAAGGGTATGTATAATTCAATAATGCATTAACCATAGTGCCAGATTGTTCTTTAGAATATCTGGATTACTTCACAGTTCCACCAACAATGCATTAATATTCAAATTTTTCCACATCCCCTCCAACATTTATCATTTTTTCCTGTCATCTTAGCCAATCTAAGAGGTTGGAGATAGTACCTCAGAATTGTTTTAGTTTGCATTTCTCTAATCAATAGTGATCTAGAGCTTGTGTGTGTGTGAGAGAGAGAGACTATAGATGGCTTTAATTTCATGATTGGAATTTTATTTGTTCATATTCTTTGACCACATAAATTGGGGAATGATTTATATTTTTTTTAATTTTTAAAAATTTATTTATTTTTAACACACATTGCTTTATGAATCATATTGGGAGAGAAAAATCAGAGCAAAGGGGAAAAACCATGGGAGAGAAAATAAAAACAGGAAAAAAAGAAGTGAATATAATGTGGTGATTTGTATTCAATCACCATAATTATTTTTCTGAATGCAGATGGCATTTTCTGTTCAAAGTATATCAGAATTGATTGGGATCCCTGAAGTACTGAGAAGAACCAAGTCATTCCATAATTGATCATCACACATTCCTGCTGTTATTGTGTAAAATGTATTCCTGGCTCTGCTTTTCTTGCTCAGCATTGGTTTGTGTAAATCTTTTCAGGACTTTGTAAAATCAGTTTGTTCATCATTTTTTTTTTATAGAAAATAATATTCAATTATCTTCACACATCACAAAGTATTCAAAAATAACTTGTATTCTTATAAATTTGACACAATTTTTTATATATTTTAGAAATGAGACCTTAATCAGAAACACTGGCTGTAATTTTTCCTCCTAGTTTTGTGCTTCCCTTCTTTTTTGTGTTGGTAATATTGGTGCAAAAACCTTTTTAATTTAATGCAATCAAAGTTTTCCTTTTTTGTGTTTCATAATATTCTCTAGTTCTGCTTTGGTCATAAATTCCTCTCTTCTCCAAACATCTGATAGGTAAATTATCTCTTGCTCTGCTAATTTTCTGATGATATCTTTTACACCCAAATCATCTACTTATTTTGATCTCATTTTGGTATGAGGTATGAAATGTAAATCTATGCTGAGTTTCTGAATTTCCAGTTTTCTCAGCAATTGAAATAATGAGTTGTTATACCGGAAGCTGGAATTTTGGAGTTTATTTAATATTAAATTATTATAGTCATTGATGATTGTGTCATGTGTATCTAACCTATTCCACTGATCTAAATGGTTTTGATGACTGCTGCTTTATAATGCTGTTTTAAATATGGTTCTTCTAAGGTATCATACTTTGTATTTTTTTCCATTAATTCCCTTGATTTTCTTGACATTTTGTTCTTCCAGATGAAATTTTTACTATTTTTTAGTATGGTACTGCACAAGAAGATCAATTTAGATAGAATTATTATTTTTATTATAATAGCTCAGCTTACCTATGAGCAATTTATATTTTTTCAGTTGCTTATATCTGAATTTATTTTTGTGAGAACTGTTTTGTAATTGTGTTCATATAGTTCCTGCATTTGTGTTGGCAGGTAGACACCGACATATTTTAATTTGTCTGAAGTTATTTTAAATGGAATTCTTCTTTCTCTTGCTGCTGGGCTTTGCCAGTAACACATCAAAATGCTGATGATTTGTGTGTGTGTTTATTTTATATCCTGAAACTTTGTTAAACCTGTTAATTGTTTCAAGTAGGTTTTTGAATGATTTTCTAGGATTCTCTAAGTCTACCATCATATTATCTGCAAAGAGAGATAGTTTATCTTCTCATTGTCCATTTCAATTCCTTTAAAATCCTTTTCTCTTCTTATTGCTGAAGCCAACATTTCTAATACACTATTGAATAATCGTGGCGATGGGCACCCTTGATTCACCCCTGATCTTATTGTGAATGTGACCAGCTTTTCTCCATTACAAATAATGTTTCCTGTTGATTTTAGATAGACACTTCTTATTATTTTAAGGAAAACTCCCTTTATCCTTATGCTCTCTAGTGTTTTTATTTTTTTTAATAAGAATGGATCCTTTATTTTGTCAAAAGCTTTTTCTATATTTATTGAGATTATCATATGGTTTCTGTTGATTTTGCTATTGATATGCTTTATGATGGAAATAGTTTCCCTAATATTGAACCAACTCTGTATTCCTGATATAAATCCCACTTGATTATAATCCCACATAGATCATTCTGCTGATAAATTATTTGCCAATATATTTTTTAAAATTTTGCATCAATATCCATTAGGAATATTGGTCTGTAATTTTCTTCCTCTGTTTTAGCTCTTCCTGATTTAGGTATCAGTACCATATATGTATCATGGAAGGAATTTGGCAGGATTCTTTCTTTACCTATTTTTCCATAAAGTTTACATATTATTGGAATTAATCATTAAATATTTGATATAATTCACTTGTAAATCCACCTGCCTCTGGAGGTTTTTTCCTTAGGAATTTCATTGATGGCTTGTTCAATGTCTTTTTTTCTAGAATGGGACTATTTAAGTAATTAATTTCCTCCTGTTAATCTGTAAAATGTGTATTTTTGTTAGTATTGATTGAATTCAATTAAATTGTCAGAGTTACAGGCATGACAATGGGGCAAAATAGTTGCTAATTATTTCTTTAATTAATTTTTCATTAGTGATAAATTCATCCTTTTCATTTTTCATCCTGGTAATTTGTTTTTTTTTCCCTTTCCATTTTCCTAATCAAATTAATGACAGTTTTATATATTTCATTTTTTTTCATAAAACAATCTCTTAGTTTTGCAAATTAGTTGAATCGTTTCCTTAATTTCAAATTTTTTAATTTCTCCCTTGAGTTTCAGAATTTCTAATTTAATATTCAAGTGGAGGGTTTTAATTTGTTGTTTTTCAAGCTTTTTTTAGTTTTATACTTAATTAATTGATCCCCCTCTTTCTCCATTTTGTTTATAAAACTATTTAGAGATATAAAATTTCCCCTAAGAAATGCTTTGGCTGCATCCCACAGAGTTTGGTATGTTGTGTCATGATGTTTATTCTCTTGGATTAATTTATTGATTGTTACTATGATTTGTTGTTTGACTCACTCATTCTTCCAATTAGATTATGTAATTTCCATTTGGTTTTTAGGTTATCTTTCCTTGGCCTTTTATTGATTATAATTTTTATTGCAACATGGTCTGAAAAGGAAGCATTTATTATTTCTGCCTTTTGCATTAAAATCTGAGGTTTTTATACTCAAAAGCCTGGTCAATTTTTATGCATGTGCCATGTACTCCCTATTTAATTTTTTTCCAGCAATCTATAATATCTAAGTTTTCTAGAATTCTATTAATCTATCTAATTTTTTTCTTGTTTATTTTTGTGGTCAGATTTATCTAATTCTGTGAGATGGAGTTGAAATCTCCTATTATTACAGTTTTACTGAAACCATGATAGAATAATAGAATAGAACAATAGAAATGGTTTCTATTTCTTTTTGTAACTGGCTTAACTTCTCTAAGAATTTGGATGGCCTATCCCTTGGTGACTATACATTTAACATAGATACTACTTTATTGTCTATGGTCCCCTTTAACAAGATGTAGTTCCTTTACTCATCTCTTTTAATTAAATATATTTTATTTTTGCTTCTGAGAAATCAGAATTGCTAACCCTATTTTTTTGTTTCAACTGAAACATAAAATATTTTGCTCCAATCTATTCTTACTCTCTGTATATATTTCTGGTTCAAATGTGTTTCTTATACAAAACATATTGTAGGATTCTGGTTTTTAATCCACTCTGCTATTCACTTTCATATGAGAGATTTCATCCCATTCACATTTATAGTTATGGTTACCAGTATGTGTATTTCCTTCCCTTTTATTTTCTCCCCTCTATAAACTTTTGTTCTTTCCACACTGTCCCTCTTTAACAGGACTTTGTTTCTAATCCACTCACTCTCAACCTTCCCTCCTTTCCACCATCTCCTCTCTTCTCTTATCCTTTTTTCCTAATGTTTCTGCCTTCCCTTCTATCCTGCCCCTTCCTTTTCTTTCCTCTTTTCCCTCCTACTTCCATATAGGATACGATAAATTTTTATGCCCAACTGAATGAATATGTCATTCCCTCTTTAAGCCAAAATTGATGAGATTAAGCTTCAGACGATGCTCATCTCTTCCCCTCTCCCCCTTTTATAAGAGATCTTTTCTACCTCTTCAATCATCAAAACTATTTGTTACTGGCCCATAAATAAAATGATGGATCAATGGGATAAATTAGGTATAAAAAGACACATTATGTTAGGAATAAAAAGACGCAATAATCTGTTGTTTGATAAATCCAAAGACTCCTGGTTCTGGGATAAAAACTCACTATTTTGTCAGATATTAAGATATGATCAAAATGGATACATACTTTAAGCATAAAGGGTGATATCATAAGTAAATTAGCAGATCAAGGAATAGTTTACATTTCATATATGTGGAGAAGAAAAGAATTTATGACCAGAAAAGATAGAACATTATGAATTGCAAAATTAATCATCTTGATTATGTTAAAAAGTTTTTTCATCAACAAAGCCGATGCAAAAAGATCAGGAGAACACAAATCTGAGAAGAAATTTCTATAGCCAGTGTTTCTGTGAAAGTTCTAAAATATATATTTCTAAATTTCTAAAATATATATAGAAAATTTTAATTGAATTTATAAGATTATAAGTCATTCCCTAATTAATAAATGGAGAAAATAGGTGAACAGACAATTTTTTTTAGTGAAAAAAATTTCTAAATCACTATTGGTTGAAGAAATGTTAATTAAAAAAAAAAAAAAACTTTGAAGTACCTCCACACAACTATCAGACTGATTAAAAAAAGGAAATATAGTTTACATATTATTGGAATTAATTGTTGGAGAACATCCAGGGAAATTAGAACACTAATGCATTGTTGTTGAAGTTGTGAACTGATTCAACTGTTCTAGAAAGCGATTGGAACTATGGCCAACAAGCCAAGAAACTGCATATTCTTTGATTCAGTAACACTACCAGTAGATCTGTAACCTAAAGAGATCATTAAAAAGGAACCACATGTAGAGAAATATTTGTGGCAACTTTTTTGTGATTGTGAAAAATTGGAAATTGAGGGGATGTTCATCAATTGAAGAATGGCCTGATAATTTACAATATATGACTGTAATGGAATACTATTGTTCTATAAGAAATGATGAATAAGTGAATTTCAGAAAATTCTGGAAAAAACTTACAAGAACTAATGCTGAATGCAGCGAGCAGAACCAATGCAGTAACAACAACATTATGTGATGATCAGCTATGAAATACTTACCTCTTCTCAGCAATGCAATAAGCCAAGACAATTCCAAGGGACACATAATGGAAAATACTATCCACCCCCAGAGAAAGAACTATATAGCCACTTTTTGGGGGTGGCTGGGGGTGAGGATGAGGCAAATGGAGTTAAGTGACTTGCCCAGGATCACATGGCTAAATGTCTGATCCCATTTGAACTCAGGTCCTCAGGGTTAGTGCTGTATTCACTATGCTATTTTGCTGCCCCCAAAACTATGGAGTTTGAATGCAGATTGAAGTACACTATTTTCAGTTTTTTAAATCTCATTTTTCCCTTTTGTTCTGGGTCTTCTTTTGGAACATAATTAATTTGGAAATCTGTTTAGCATGTTGAGCTTGACTATACATGTATAACCTATGTCAGATTTCTTGCTACCTTGGAGGGGAAGGGACAGAGAGGAAAAGATAAATTTGGAGCTCAAAATATTGCAAATATGAATTTTGAAAATTATCTTTATATGTAACTTAAATATTATTAAGTAAAGAAAAAAGAAAGAAATATGAAAGGTGTATGTGTGAGTGGACTTGTGGAGAAATATATTTAGTTTTAGACATATTGAGTTTAAATTATCTAATTAATTTCATATTTCAGATGTTTGAAAGACAGTTGAAGATGGAAAGTGGAGATCACCAGAGAGATTGAAATAAAATAAGTAGTTTTGAGAATCATCAGCATAGATATGGTAATTAAATCAATAGGAACTAATGAGATCACCAGGTGAGATAGTATAAAGGTAGAAGAACAGGGGACTTAGGAGAGAACTCTGAGGGATAACTTTGGTTAGAGGGCATCATCTGGATTGGAATGCAGCAAAAGAGCCTGAGAAGCAGTGGTCAGAAAAGTAGGAAGGGAACTACAACATGATAGTGTCATAATTTCTTATAGGACAAAAACATTCTATTACATTTATATGTCACAGTTCATCCATTTTCCAATTTCTAATTTGAAAAATAATTTCATTGTTGCTTTTTGAATATTATGTTAATTCTAGATGCTTTATGCCAAATTATTTACATAAAAAGAATTAGAAAAGAAAAAGAAAAGAAAAGAAGAAAGGGTAAAAAATGACACTAGCAAAAATTCAATTGCCCAGGAAAACGCAAGTGTCTGAGGAGTATTTGAATTAAAGTCTCCCTGATTCCAAATCTGGAACTCTATATACTATACCTATATATTGTAGCATTTCTTTGTTGAGCCATCCTTTTCAAAACAGTTTTCCATAGCTGTTTTCCCCCAACTGTATTCAAGGGATGGCTCAATAAAGAAATGTTTTTTAAAAGCATCATTTAAAAACATACATATGCTGTACAAATAGAGATACATCTACATTTTTATGTGTATGATTCTGTTGACAATAGAAAAAAAAAACAGATTCTTAGATATTAGTTGTATTTCTTTCTTGTAGTGAATGATATATTCTTCTTAATTCCTCTTTGGAAGGCCCACTACAAACACCATGTTATCTTTTCCCCCTAAACCCATCAGTGTCAATTCTGGATGCACCATGTTAAACACCACCCAGTGCTTTGAAATGCTTTCTTCCCAGCCAGCTTTTTTCATATTCATTCTTCATATTTGTTTTAGCTCTCAGACATGTCAACATGCTCCCCTCAGCATTACAAATCATAATAAATCTCTTGGAAAGTGACAAAAAAAGGTCTGCAGAAAATTTCTCATTTTAAATTTTATATCATCTATTAAAAGAAATGCTGTTTTGACTGGTTAACTTATTTTCAGAACATCTCTAAAATAATTATCTCTTCCCTGCTTTTTCTATTTTGTTTCTCACTTCTTTGTTCTCTGAGCTTCTTTCAAGGAAAAAGAAGTATTCAATAGAAATTCTATTCTTCTTTAGAACTAGACAGTAATGTCACATTTTGGGCATTACAGTACCACATATATTACTATAATGTAGTGAGTCAAATTCTCTCAGTGCTGGAGATGCTCCCTGGTACCTTTGAAAGAGACATTCATTCTGCTAAGTCACTAGAGTATCATTTAACTAGACAAAGTATATCAATTCAATGAGTCAAAGAAGCAGGGACAAGGCTAACAAATAAAAAAAGGAATGGTACTCATGCCCCTGGATTTCCATCCAGTGTGTATTGATATAAAGAAGGAAGGAAGGTTAAGATGGTCACTGAGAGTCCATTTTATTGAAAACAGTATTAAATATTTCCTTTCTTTCCTTATTTAAAGCTATTTAAAAATACTTTTAAAGTAATCATTATGTTCAAGTTACTATACCAGACAATGAGAGCACTAAGAAAAAAAAAGAATTTACATTTCAAATAACAGCAATACCAATAGCTCTTATTTGCACATTGTTTAAGATGTATAACACACTATACTCATGATAACTAGGATTATAGAAATGCTATAATCTTCATTTAATACATGAAGTGAGCAAGACTCAGAGTTGTTAGGCAAATTATCTAATGTCACACAGTTGTCCTTGTGGTGAGATTAAAATACAGATGTCTTGAGAGAAAAGATACTGTTCTCTCCACTGCAGTACATTATTGTAGAAGATCTAGATTTTCCCTCCAAGCTATTCTTTTCTTCTGAGAGTAGCACTCTCCTAATGAAAGAAAGAAATAAAGTGACTTTCTAAATGATGCACAAATTGTTAGCATGAGAGGTGGCACTTGAACCTAGAGTCTTTCTCTCCTGGGACAATATATTCATTGCAACTATACAATGTTACTTTGAAGACTCTAAAACAAATGAAAGTATTTTTCTTTTTTACCTAAACTCTCTATGAAGAAGTTATCTCTAAATAGATATTTACACACAAATATATACAGATTTAAATTTATATATTTGGGGAAAATAACTTTTCATGAATGCTTGTTTTTCATTTTCAGTTTCCCTCTTCTTTTTTATGTGGCCTAGATAAATAGGTAATACTAATTTTATGCAATAATATGCCATTGGTGAGATAGAGAATAGCAGCCTGGATAAAAATGCTGTTCTTGGAATTAGGATGAATTGACTTAAAATAGCAGTCATGTAAGTTTAGGTAGATAAGAGTCATTTAAGGTTTCCAAGCCATTTTCCTCAACTTGTAAAATGGAAAGAATAATACCTGGATCACTTACTTCACTGATCTCTTTCAAGGACAAAATGAAAATATATGTATAATATTTTACAACATCACAGAGCTATAAAGATGTCAATCTTCACATCACCCTCATCATTATTAACTAGGTTCTGGCAGTAGGATAATATTGGATAGGGAACCATTCATATTACCTTCTGGCTGCATTTGTTTGTTGAAACAATGATTGTTCAACTTAACAAAATACATACTAAACACCAAAAAGCTTGGCTCTGCAGAAACAAAGATAGAAAATAACCATTTCTATCTTTACAATCTAAGAATGAGGATGATATTTACACATGTAAGATTGACTCAACAGAGAATGTTTTAAGGGCACTGGAAAAATACAAGAAAAGTATTGTCAGAGAATATGAAAAAGGAAAGAATACTTTCATCCAATGGGCTAGCATAGGCACAGTAGAGATGAGAAGGGAGCTTATTCTATAAGAAAATATTTTGATCTGAAAAAATGACTAAGTAACAGTACATGTGAAAATAATCTAAAAGTTTTAGTGGTCTGAGAGTTCAATATGAGCAAACAGAATGACATTTTGGCATTCTTCTCTCCATTCAGTTCAGTACAACATGTTCAATCCACCCTTTAACTAAAGTTAAATGTCTGTTGTGTGGCATAAAGGAATATTATTCAAGAAGAGTCTTGCTTTACTAAACTTTCTGGAAAATGGTATTCAGTTATGAGAGACACAAATGAGCAAGACAGAGCATTTAATTCAATTCAATTCACTGCATTTCAACCAAGCATGTATTGTGTGCCTCCTGTGGTCCACACAACAGTGTTCTATGCTAGAGATATGAAAACCAAAATCTAATCAGATCCTTTCCTTGAGGATCTGATATTCTATTGGAACATTCAAAGGAGGACAATTCCTTTGGTCAGGGGTCTCAATATCATAATATATAACATTTGAATGGATGAAGGAAATTTCTACAGCTTGGAAAAGAGAAAAATAATTGGGCAGGGATACATATGATAACAGTGTTCAAGTGTTAAAAGGGAAGCTATGTAGAAGAGGAATTGAACTATGTAGAAGAGGAATTAAAGTTAGCCCCAGAAGTTAGAACAAGGAACAGTTTCTGGAAGAGATAAAAATGTAGGTTGAGGCTTGATGATTTTGGTGATCTTTGATGACCAAAATGGAATGGATTGTTTCAGGAAGAAATGATTTGTCCCCAAATAGGGTTAGGGAAAAGGTATAGATAAGTACTTTTTAGCCTGTTGTTCTAGAAGGAATTCTTGTTTAGGTACATATTGGATTTAATCCAGTACCTTAGATGCCTTCCAATGATATTCTATGGTAACCAATGTAAAATATATCTATTTTCGTTGTTTTTTTTCTTGAGCCCAGCTGTCATTTGCTGGTTTTAAAATTAGACTTTTGGTGTGCAAACATTCCTTCAGGAGAACTATTTGTTTCATTTGTTTCATGAAGAACTAATAGATTATAAAGAAGTCAGCACAATCAGACCTTGCTAATGTGTAGGGACAGTCTCATATACTCAATGAAGCCTTCCCATCTTCCCCATCAACCACCTATTTCATCAAGCTAAATAATAATAAAAAATAGTGGCTAACATGGACATAGTGTATTACAAATATCACTTTATTTGATCCTCTAACAACTCTGAGAGTGAGATGACATTATGATCTTCATTTTATAGTTGATGAAAGTAATTTAACCAGGGCCATAGACCTAATAACTATCTGAGGTCAGATTTGCTCCTTGGTCTTTCTAACTCCATGCAGTTCTATCTACTGAACTATCTAGTTGCATCTGAACTCTTCTATGTCCTCTTATAGACATGTCAAACTTGTGCTAGCACGCTTTGTGCTAATTATCTATTATATTATTCTTTCATGCCTTCATATAGGTATGTAAGTTTTATTCTTGTTTCCCTCAAAACACCTAGTATCTTATTAAATACTGGACAGATACTTCACGATAAGCATTGGTTGACCTATTGTCAGATCTAAACTATAAAACCCACAGTCAAAATTAGCTGGAGCTAGAAAAATGATATATCTAAGTAATTAGCATTTATTATACACCTACTATATATTTCATATATTATATACATTTTACCAATATTATATAATTATATATTCACATATTATATATATGTTATATATATATATAGTTTTGATAAGGATTAGGAATATATACATTTAGCAAGATTTGAATTTAATTCTCATTTCTCATGTAAATCAGCTATATGATCCTGAGCAAGTTGCATAATGTCTTAGTAAAGCAGTCAATCTGTTAGTAAGCATTTATTTCACTTTTTCTCTAGTTAAGGAACTTTGCTAAGTACTGGGAACACAAAGAAAGACAAAAATGTTGTTATTGTTGCTGTCCAGTTGTGGTTAACTCTTTTTGAATCCATTTGGGATTTTGGGGATAAAGATACTAGAGTAGCTTGTCATTTTCTTCTTCTCATTTTACAGATGAGAAAACTGAGGCAAGAGGATTAAGTGAAATCTCTAGGTTCTCACAGCTAGTAAGTATCTGGGTTATATCTGAACTCAGATGTTCCTGACTCCAGACCTGACATCATATCCATTGTAACCCCTCCTGCTCTTAAGGAGCTCTCGAGCTTTTGCAGAGATGACATGCTGATAGCTACAGTATGTACAAGCAAAACATACAATAAATTGGAGATAAGTAACAGTCACCATCTCTTATAGAGATAGGGATTTTCACTGGAAGAAATTCATGAAAACTAGAAGGTAAGAGATTAGGCAGCATAAATTCTCAGGAATGGGGGACAGGCTAGTCAGTGAAAATATTTCTCATTGGAAAATAGAATACCATATTGGAGGACTAGCAAAACGTTCATTGTGTCAATGAACTGCAGAGAAAAAAAAAGAATAAGAGGATTCTATACTTAATCTTGGGGGTGATGGGGAGCCATTGGTATTTATTGAGGGAGTATATATGCCAAACTTGTGTTTTAGAAAGGTCAATTTGACAATTGAGTGAAGAAAGTATTGGAATAAGGGAAAACTTGATGCAATGAAACCAATTAGCAGGCTATGGCAATAAGTCAAGAAGTAAATTAAAGAGAACTTGTACCAAGTTGGTGTCAGTGTCAGAAGAGAGCATATATGAAAGATGTTATGAAGGAAAAAAAATGTTAAGACTTGACAACTTATTGGATATGGAGGGTAATAGTGAGAAACTGAGGATGACATCCAACTTGTACATCTGGATAATTGAAAGGAAGGATAGTAGTACTCTTGACATTAATAGCAATGTTAAAAAGCGAAGAAGTATCGGGGGATGTCATTTTTGGACATGTAAAGTATAATTTATCTACAGAATATCCCAAAATTTGGCATATAATATAAAGGTAGACATTATCCAAATTCAAACAAATAGTTACTTGGCAAATTGAAATGCCTAAAGTATACATGTGACCAAGTCACATCACTACTCAAAAATTTTCAAAGGCTTCCTGTTACTTCTAAAATAGAATATAAGACTCTCTTTTTGGAACTGATAAGTCTTCATAATATAACTCCAGGTTCTCTTTCTAGCCTGGTTTCATACTATTGTTTCTAATGTCTTGAACATAATGGAAAAAATTATCTAATTGATGTGTGTAATATATAGTATCTTGTGTCTCATTTCCATATTTTTTCTCATACTGTCCTCCACAGCAGAAATATACATTCAGTTCACCTCAAATGTTTGGGAATCAATTCCTTCTCTTAGAGTGATATTTTTGTGAAGATTTTACCTATCTGCCAACCGTTTTACCAGTGTATGACTACTGTTCATGCTACAGCTTCTTGGAATCATAGGTAAGGAATGGGTGAAGGTGGATACCAAAGGTGGATGAGCAGCCTTGAAAAAACTCTTGGAAAGCTGTCCTGCCAAAGGTTCTAGTTCTCCTTGAACTCCCATACCCTCTAATTTTTGTAAAAGACTGAAATTTTGGGAGGAGCCACATTTATTCTTTGTAGTGTTGCAATATTCACAATTGATGATTTTATGGATGGTATACCTTATGTTCTAAAAAGTTTTAGATAAGTGATGAGAGTGTAGGGGTCACAATTGGTTGTTACACCTCTTGAACATATCATAAGTAGGAGCAGAGTTACTCTACAGAACCATCTCTGTGTACTCTGAAAGAAAGCTTTCAATGCTTACAGGATTATATGTATAGTAAGATTTTCAATCTTTCCATAGGAATTCTCATTTGGAATAATGAAACTCAGAAATTGGCAACATTTGTTATAGACATTCATTCTGGGTACCAATTTGGATTATTCTCAAATATTGCTAATGTATTAATACTATAAGTCTCTACTCCACTTAGTTCCCCTCCTTTAGGGATAGGCTAATGCTTCCTAACCTTGATCAGACACACTAGTTTAAGCACGGAAAAAATGAAATAAGGACTGGAATCAGAGCACCTGTTTACAAATTACAACTCTGCCAATTCTGTTTCAGTAGAAATCCAAATTCTGTCACTTTCTATCAATATAAAATTATGTAAACACTTCATTCCTGCTGTCTTTCCTCGGTTTCCACACTTATAAAGTGACACCAGTGGATTAAATGACCTGGAAAGTCTCTTCCATCTTTAAATCAAAGAACCTACCTCTCTTTACATTTTGAGATCATGTTTGCTGTTGTCAGCCTGAGAATAATCTAAGACTGAAAGTCCTCCAACAATAATATTTCCACATCCTTAATAAAGTAGGTGGATTTGAGAGAAAATTGTCTCTGAAAATTTATATCAAAGTGAATGCCAAACTACAGAGATTAAACAGCAAGTCTTTATATTTTAATCTTTCCTTTCTCTCGTTGCCTTCTCTTTCCTGTTACATCCATCTTAAAATAACATCTAGTCTTTTGATTAGTAGAGATAAATGGATCTCTATAAAACAAGATATACTCAACGACACTGATATTATTGCTTGGGTCTTCTGCATTCATTTCTTGTATATTCATATATTCATATGCATGGTTCTTCAGGCCTGGCAGCAATTGGTGCTACATATGTATGCCATACATGTGGAAGAAGAAATAATAAAGAAATCAATTTTAAAAGAATATGCTGCACCTTGTTTGATGACACCAATTTGTTTTCTTTCCCAAATGTTGCTAATGTCAGTGTCATCCCTACTGCCAGAGGCATGTCGGTATAACCTGTCTGCTGTTGCAATCATTTTTAAGCGGAAACCCAACTGAGCAACAAGACTTGTTTTTTTACCCTATCCTCAAAATCCTTTGGCTTTTATTTGAAAAGAGCTATTTGCCCCTCTCTCTTCCCTCCTCCTCATTTTTAATTGAATGAATCTTTTTTTCAATTGTCAGTGTCTGCACTTTCAATATATTTTGCTATTCATCTTAGATAGAAGAAAGGCACTAATTGGCAAATGAGATGGCTCCATTAAATATAGGACTGCTTTCCCAGAGAAGTGGTTTGCAACAGAATCACGTACTAAGCACACATAGAGTGCATCAAGTACATATTAACAGCCCACAAATGAACAACAATATGAATGAAATTTCATCTATTATCATTGTTGTCATCATTATTAAAAATATCATGGATGGTTCCATTGACGTATGACCTGCTTTTCTTTGCTAAAACTACAGCACATCTAAAAAGACAAAGCAGTTGAGACTACTAAAAGACCAGCCATTAGGAAGCTAATAAAGCTAGTTCTACCCTGGTGAAGGATAGCATACTCCATTTGCAAAGCCTACAGGCTTCCATAGTTCCACCATGAAAATCAATCAGAAGTTACATTATTGCCATTAAATTCTCTTATACAGGTAGGTCAGGCCCTGGGTCAAACAGTGAGTTTATTGAACAAATATATATTAAATGATTACAGTATACCAGGCACAGTGCTAAGAGAAAAAAAGATACAAAGAAAGGGAAACAACATCCTCTGTTTTCAAGACCCTCATTTCCTAAAGGCTGTGCAAAACACTGTTTATAAAATATATAGAGTGAACTGGAAATTTCAGGGATGCTCATAAATGGGGGAAATGGCTGAAAACATTGTTATAGATGATTGTAAAGAAATACTATTGTGTTATAAGAAATAAAGAGCTCGATGATTTTAGAAAAGACATGAAAGGACTTGCAAGAAATAATGAAGAGTGAAATAAACAGAAACATGAGAATATTGTATACAGTTAACAGCCTTACTGTTTTTAGAATGACTGAATAAAAAAGTCATTTTGACTATTATAAATATTCCCAATTAACTATAAAGGGCATATAAAGAAAAATGCTATCTCCATTCAGAGGAAGAACTGATAAGTAGAAGTATGTATACAATAATTTCACTTTTGTATACTTATCTGTATCTAATGGTAGCCATCCCTGAGGCTGAAAGGAAGGGGAGAGGAAGGAAAAACAGTATATAATAATTTTGTTGAACATAGTGTTTTCACCCTTTTTTGTTGTTCTTTGCTTGATTTCTGTTTTTTTCTCATTTTTTCTCCTTTTTGGTGTGATTTTTCTTGTTCAACACGATAAATATGGAAATATGTATAGAAGAATAGCACATGTTTAATGTATATTGATTTCTTTGCTGTCTAGGGGAGGAGTGGAGGGAAGGAAATTGGGAATGCAAGGTTTTGCAAGAGTGAATGTTAAAAATTATCTTTGCATATATACTTTGCAAATAAAAAGCTATTATTTAAAAATAATTTTGTTAAATATTTGAAAGGAATAGCGAGTTGTGCAAAGTAGCGTTACAATTTCCAGTGCAATCTTTTATTTTTATTGTGCTATGCTATGAAATTGTTTAAAAATAAAATCAAATAAAGAATTAACGTACATATATGTGTGCAAATATATATATATATATATATATATATATATGTACATATACATAGATACATACTGTGTATATAGTAATATCAAAGCAAAGGCCCAAGAAGTCAGAAAAAATTTTTTTTGGAAATTATGGGGCTTGAGCTGTGTCCTAAAGAAGGATAGTGAATCCAGAAGGCAGAGGTAAGAAGGGAGACTTTTCAGGCAATAACAAATAAATAATAAATACAATTAAAAACTAGAGGCTGGAGCACATGTAGGATACTCTCCATGTCACACTAGTCTTGCCATTTATCTTTTGAAGAGGCCCGAAATAAAGTTCAGGAAAATTATAAAAAAACAGGGAGTTAGAACTTGTGGCACAGGATACCTCCTCAATCCATATTAGTCTGTCAATAAATATTTATTAAGCACCTACTATATGCCAGGTGCTATAGTGAGGGCTAAGGATATAAAAAGAGGTAAAGAAACAGACAAACAAAAGACCTTATTTTTATAGAACTCCCATTATTATCTGGACAAGTGCTTTAAATAAACTATATCATATGATCCTCAGAGCAACTCTGTGAAATATGTGCTATTGTTATACTCATTTTATATATGAGGAAACTGAGGCTGTCTTGTTTAGCATACCACAGCTTGTAAGTGTCTAAGACAAGAGTTGAGTTCAGGTTTTACTGATTCCAAGTCCTATGTTTTAACTATATTAAAATAATTTCTAAAAGAAATATAGAACAAAAAATTTTAATAGAATAAGGTGCAGGATTAGATATTTTCTCTTATCCCCATGACTTTTTGAATTTCCTAGAAATAGAAAGTAAGTGCCAAATATATAAAAAAAAAGATTCCAGCTTTTTTCCATGGTGTGGGCTATGTAGAACCTCAAAAACTTGCAAAAACCAGTTTCATGAACTTTTATGCTTACTGGCTCTGAGCTCATCTAGCACACACCTCATACTTGAAGTAAGGCTACACTAGCAAACTGTAAGACAAGATGAAGGTTTACAATAAAATATAACCCTACATTCTAGTTAATATCATGAAGATCCAGCCTCAAGCTGCAGAATTTTGCTTTTGCAATAAAAGATTGGTAGGAGGTGACAGCCCCTCAGGAACAAAAGTCTTCAAGGGACCAAACCCTGGAGTACCAGTTCTGCAAAGATCTGAATCACTAGTATTGAGCCAAAGAACTAAGAAATAGAGGGAGCTGAACAGGATTGCAGAATGTACACCATGTGTGACAGTGGACTTTGCCATGTAACACTACACTAATCATGAGGAAAAAAACACAGCATAAAGCTGGGGACTGTTCTGACTACCCACAATTTAGCTGGGACAGAGATCTAAGCTGGTGAAGCGTAAATTGCCAAGAGTAGGAGAAGACTGTGATACATTGAGCATCAGCCCCCAGTGAAATGAATCAGAGGGGAAGAAGTAAGAAAGTGAGTGATAGAGAAAATGGGAGAAGGAGAAAGAGAATAAAATAGTGAGAGAAATAACTCAAAGACAATAAACAGATAAATCAACAGGACAAATAGTAACAATAAAAAGAAACGTTACTTTCAATGTTGTAAATGAATTCAAGAATAAATACTTTTAATTGTTAATAGTATTTTATTTTTACAAATACATGCAGAGATAGTTTCCAACATTCACACTTGTAAAATCTTGTGTGCCCAATTTTCCCCTTCTCTCTTCTATGCCCCCAAACAGCAAGCAATTTGATAGATTAAATATATACAAATCTTCTAAAATCATATTTGTCATGTTGTACAAAAAAACCCAAGCAAATAAATAATAGCAAAATTAAAATATGATGCTTTTATTCAAATTCACTCTCCATAATTTTGTATCTGGATGAGGATAGTATTTTCTATCACAAGTCTACTAGAATCATCATAAATCACCTGAAAAGAGCCAAGGCCATCATAGTCGATCACTGCATAATCTTCTTGTTTCTGTGTACAATGTTGTCTTGGTTCTGCTCACTTCTTATGTCAATTAGCATCAATTCATGTAAATGTTTCCATGTTTTTCTGAAATCAGTGTTCATCATTTCTCATAGAAAAAATATATTCCATTACATTCATATAACATAACATTCAGAAATTCCCCAACTAGAGAGCATCCTCGTAATTTCCCATTTGGGAATAAATACTGAAAAAAAAGGAAAATTATCCAACATTTGATGAAAGGGAGGACCTCTGAAATCTAAGAAGATGGAAGCACAACATGCTAATTCTTAGTAAATCAAAAGAGAAATGAGAAAAATAAGAGGAGAAAATAGAGAACAAAAACTGTAATCTTTAAGGGCAAACCTCATCAATGAAACAAAAGGGAGAATATAGATTTAGAATTCAAATCCACAGAAGCAAAGAACAGTTTAGAAGAAGAGCAACAAGCTCAATAATACTGAAGGAAAATTGTGCTCAGTATGCATCCAAAACATTATTCTAATCTCAAAGATAGGATGGGTAGAAAAAGTCTATTATTACTCCCTAACATTATGTTATTTCTCATTTAAAATGCCATCTTTGTAAAATAGGACAGGTAAACAGAACTGAAAATAAGTCACACTATGCTAGCATTATAATGATAATGATGATAACAACAATAATTATTAAAATTTATATAGTGTTTTAAGGTTGGAAAAGACTTTCGATATTATCTTAAATGATTATAACAACTCTATAAGGTATTTGCTATTATTATCACTTTTATGTTGATTTTATATAAATTATATATACATATATAAATTACATGTAAGATATGTATATTATATTAGTAATAATATAACATGGATATGTGTGCATATATTATTCAAATTAAGGATGAAAAAGGAAGTGGGTTATTTTAGTTTACATAGCTAGGAAATGCTCAATATGGGATATGAAATGATGTCCAAAGTGTTATATGAATCCAATACATTAAATCAGTTAATATAATAGTCTCCCAGAAGAATGCAACAGAATTTAATAACAACAAACTTAATGCTATAAAGGAAAATCACGAAAGAGAACTTATATAATGTCTGAATATAGAAAATGAAATTTCACTAGAAATAATTCACAGATCACCTTCAGAAAACAAAAGAAAAAAAAGGAAGGAATAAAGCAAGAAGGAAGGAAGGGAGGAAAGGAAGAAGGGAGAGAGGGAAGAAGGAAAGAAAGAAGGTTAGGAGAGAGGGAAGAAGGAAAGAAGGAAGGGAGGGAAAGAGGGAGAGAGGAAGGGAAAAAGGGAAGAAAGGAAGGAAGAAAGGGAAAAAAGGACAGATGGAAGAAAGAATGGAGGAAAGGAAGGAAGAAGAGAGGGAAAGAGGAAGAAGGGAGGAGAGGGATAGAGGAAAGGAGGGAAAAGGGAAAAAGGGAGGAAAGGAAGGAGGGAGGGAGGAAGGGAAGAAGAAAGGAAGGAAACCTGCAAATTCTGAGATTTATAGTGGCTAAATTTAACAATTTAATTAAGAAACTTAAATTCAGTGAGGTATCAGATCTTTAAATACAAAGGAAAGAATATTGGAATAACACAAGACTTTTCTGTATCCACTGGAAGATATAGGAAGGAATGGAATAATATGTTTGAAGAGCAATGGAACTCATGAAGCTGTCCAAGCTGACCTATTTTGTAAATCTGAGCTTAAACATATATGAAAAAAGATGGATGTTTAAAAATAGAGTTTGAAACAATTTTTAGAAAAGATTAGAAAAGCAATGGGTCAACCAAATAGCAAAAGGTAAAAGAGATGAATAACCCATATGCTTTATTGTTTTCTACTCAATGTCAAGGATACTAGAAAAAGGCTCCCAGCACATTGTGTGAATCCTTGTGATTGAGTTTTGGGAAGACATGGATAAAAGTGGATGGGCAGATACTGATGTATTTTCTGTTGGAATAAAAAGATTATGAAATTCAATGAGATCACAGATGTGTTGAAATACTATAATAAACCTCTCACCATTACAACAGATTGTTGTATTGAAAAGATTTTGAAAACAGGAAAGAATTATATGAATGTAAAATTCTGTTGTTTGGCATTTATTCAAAAGGAAGCAAATCTGTTGTAAAATTAGGTTCAGAAATCATTTTGATAGTTATTCAAATGACAGAGAATCATAGAATTTCAGAATCAGGAGAAATCTCAGTCATTTACTTTACCCTCACCAATCATAGATTTACCTCTACAATCCCAGCAACTGATTATTCTTCTTTCACTTGATGTTGTGGGGATAGGAAAGCCATCATCTTCCAGTGCAGATAATTACATTCTGGAATAGCATCATAAGATCACAGAATGGGGGTTTAGAAACAACTGGACTGGTTTGAACTGATATGGCATTTGTTAGATTGGTTTTACTTAGCATAGACTCATAAAATAAGGAAGAATGATGGAAAACTCTTAAAGAAGCAAAGCAACTGATACAACGTTCTACACTCATATCCCACCTCTGGACTTGAGTTTATATACTACCTTATATATTTCCTAAGTATTTAACCTAGAGCAAGCCACTTATACTTTCTCAGCCTTAATTTCTATATTATATGTAAACATATACGCAAATTAGATATTATATATTTGGAATTTGTGTATATATCAAATTTGTTTAATATCTATATAATGGTGATAATAACAACTACCTTGTGGAGTTGTTGCTAAAATCAAATAAAATAACATGTTATGGACTTGCAAACCTTAAAGAAGTATGTAAATATTATTATTGTCATTATCAATATTATTTTAGCATGGTGTGTCAACTTTTCATTTCCATTTCCTTATCCTACTATAAAACAGAAAGTATTTTAAGTGAGAATAACATGAGAAGCAGCAATAATTAATTTACATAGTGAATGCTTCCTACATGAGCCAGAATTGGGTAAGAATCAAAGTATATATAAGTTGGGAAATATTATATGATTTAAAGTTGGCAAACCCTTGAATTTTAAAGTGGCCATATGGAAAGTGTCACAGACAGAAATGAAATGTGTCTGTTTGACTGGGATTGCTTTTCACACTGAGAGGAGTTGTGTATGCTTAGTGGATTCTGTCTCCTCTCACTTCCTCCCCATCTCAGTATATACATAGACACAGATACACACATACATGTAACAAACCCCATCTCTCTTGTATACTCTTCCTATGTTATAGTTTCAGAGGAAAAGAAAGTGATTGAAAATTGTGTTTTTTGAAATGCTAGCTCGAATGCAGATACTCTGGGCTATTCTTGAAAATTCATAGGCTTGCCAAAGATGATACACCTATTTCTTTGCATTGTTCTTTTTTCTGATTCTGAAATATACAGAAACTCTCTTGTTCACTTAATATTTATTGAAAATCCTCTATCTTTTTCTCCATGAATTTTAACAAGTTTCTTTCTCAATTGAAACCTTACCTGTACTATGTTATCCTGTGGGGGGCCCCACCCCCACCTCTGTGCTGCAAGTGAAGATGACTTCACTTTTTAACTGACTCCCACTCCCAGCTTTAATTGTCTCTTGGGAAGGGTATTCCACATACAGGAAAAGTTTCACTGGTAAAGAAAAATCCTTAATGACACTGAGCATTGCTTGAATTATTGTTATATGAAGCATTAATTGTCAATGCAAATGTCTTATTTGTGCTTAGCACAAAACAGTTCTCATTTTTGGCTGGTTTTCCAACAATGATTTGCAGTGGGACCCAGTTGCATAACCAGTATGTCAGTCAAATTTTAGGCCTTGTCTACTAGAGATAAGCATCTCCACTGAGTTGCATTATTTTAGTCCAAATGATTTCTTTTCTGCTCCATGTTTTCTTGTGCAGTATAAAGTGAAATAGAATAAGTTTAAGACTGAAGAATTATATGATGTTGTGGTTCTTCTCACAGTGACCCCAAAGGAGTCTGAGAACAGACTCTCCTAAGACATGTATAATTACCCTCAGGCCAGCTCAGTCAGCATCAAGGTCACTTGCATGAACCTTCTTTCATTTGGGGAAAGGGATTTTTTTTTAATAATAGGGAAGTATACTTATTCTAACTAAAGAGCTAGCTTTAAAGATAATGTAATCTTAGGACCATCAGATTTTGAAGATCCCTATCCCAATTTTGAGTCAAGCTTGAGATGCCTGAAATTAGTAATATAGGTTGGGAGAATTTTAGGCAGATTTACAGAGTATTGAAAGAAAAGAGAAGGGAATACGTGCTTACTGTTTATTTTGTGTCAGGCCCTATAATCACTTTAAAAAATATTATTTCAGGAGAGATGTTTTATTCTTTTCTAATTTCCTCCCCTCCATAGTAAAGACATCCACTAAAAGTTAATCTCTAGCCAGTTTTTCCTATTCTGCTTCCCCTTATCCATACATAAGAAGTCTACATTTCTGATGTCCCATACCCTTAAGATTCCTGTCTCTATCTGAGGTATAACAAAAGGATAAAAAATACTAATAGCTAAAGTTTGAGACTCCATGTCATGACAGTAGGAGAAATATTTGTGGGAGGGATGAAGTTTGACTTTTAAAATCAAACTATGTAAGCAACTATTCACTTTGCATATGATCAGGACAAGCTACATTCTTAGCAAGGACTGAAATGTAACTATGATCTATATATTTAAGTGTCTTGAGTTCTAGATTTGAGGCTGAATAGTTCAGTTCCCCAAAGTCAAGAATATAATTAACTAAAGATGTAACAAATGCTATTCAGGGCAAAAAACCCAATATTTCCTATTTTCACACGTGAAAACAACTTCAGGGGTCGACCTCAGAGATGGCTACCAAGTAAAAAAAGAAACACAAAATTTCACCTTTGAAAATAAATACTTAAAAACCAGAATTGTTCAAATAGAAAGGAAGTACAAAAGCTCACTAAAGAAAATAATTCCTTAAAAATAGAAGTATGGGACACCCTGAGCAGACTAAAGGGAGTTTGTCTCCATATGAAGCCCCAAAAGGTGATATAAACTGGTCCCTATCAAACAAAGCTCTCCTAGAAGAAATTTAAAAGGATCTTAAGAGAGAGCTAGAAGAAAAATGGGAAAAGGAAATGAAAAGTTTGCAAGAAGGTTTGGAAATGGCAACACAGAAACTATCTGAAGAAAATTCACTACAAAATAGACTTAGTAAAATGGAAAAAGCATGTAACTCATTAAAAGATAGATTTGATAAAATGGAAAAAGAAAGCAACTCCCAGAAAAACAGAAATTGTGAAACAGAAAAAGAAAATAACTCCTTAAAAACCAGAATTTATGAAATGGAAAAAAAATTCCATAGAACAAAACAACTCATTTAAAAATTCAATTGGACAAGTACAAAAAGAAGTAAAAAAAAAGTAAATGAAGAAAATAACTAAGATTCAGAAATGAACAAATGGAAATCAATGACTCAACAAGGCAAAAAGAATCAGTCCAGCAAAAGCAAAAAAAAAAAAAAAAAGAAAAAAAATGTGAAATACTTAATTGGGAACATAACCCAAACTCAAAAATAGATCTAAGAGAGACAAACTAAGGATTATTGGACTTCCTGAAATACATGATGAAAAAATAGCCTAGACATTATCTTTCTAGAAATCATCAAAGAGAACTGCCTGTATATCATAGAAATAGAAAGGAAATTGACCATTGAAAGAATTCACCAAAAACTTCCTGAAAGAGACACCAAAATTAAGCCCCCAAAGAATATTGTGGCTAAATTTGAAAACTATTGAACCAAAGAAAAAATATTACAGGCAGCCAGGAAGAAACAATGCAAATACCAAGGAGCCACAGTAAGGATTACTCAGAACCAAGCAGCTTCCATTTTAAAGGATCAAAGGGCCTGGAATCTGATATTTTGGAAGGCAAAGAAACTTGGCACGCAGCCAAGAATAAATTACCCTGCTAAACTGAGCATTTTCTTTTAGGAAAGAAGATGGACATTCAATGAAACTGGTGCATTACATTTATTTTTGATGAAAAGATCAGATCTTTGACTTGCAAATATAGAACTCAAGAGAAGCACAGAAAGGTAAAAAGGAAAAAAAAACACTGAGAACTGTATTTTTGTTATGAGTATACATTGAGAGTACATGTAAAATCTGATTTTACTGTTATAACATAAAAAAGAAACTAGAGATGGAAAGGAAATTGTAACAGAAAAAAAGGGGGAAATGGAGGTAAAATGAAGGAAATTACATGTCAGGAAGAGGCAAAGAAAACATAATTGAGGAAAAGAAGGGAGGGTGATAAATATTGTCTGAATCTTACTCGTCAGATTTAGCCCAATGAAAGAATCTTAGATACATTTGGTTTCACCAAGAAATATCTCTCATCTTATATAAAAGTGGAAGGGGAAAGGGGAAAAAGTAAGGGATAGGCTAAATAGAAGGGAAAAGAGAAATACTAGGGAGAAGGCATATGAAAGGGGGAGGGTTTCTAAAGGGGGAGGACTGCTTGAGGCAAGTAGTGCTCATAAGTAAAATAATGGGGAGGAAGGAAAGGGGAAAAGGAAAAAGAAAAGTATAATATGTGGTTAGTGAGATGGCAGGAAATACAGAATTAGTAGTTTTAAATTCCTAAATGTGAATGGGGTGAACTCTCCCATAAAATGTAAGCAAATAGAAAATTGGATTAAAAGTCAGAATCCTACAATATGTTGTTTATAAGAAACACATTTATAAATTTATTATATTATATATTATATATACTTATTACATATAATGTATATTATATTATAAAACATTCATCTGCTTTAGAGCGAAATATATATATATATATATATATATATATATATATATATATATATTAAAGATGAAAGACTGGACCAGAATCTGTTATGCTTCAGGTGAAGTAAAAAAAAAAAAGCCATCCTGATCTCAGATTAAGCAAAAGCAAAAATTGATCTAATTAAAAGAGATAAGGAAGGGCACTATATCTTGCTAAAGGGTAGCATAGATAATGAAGCAATATCAACATTAAACATATATGCACCAAGTGGTATAGTATCTAAATTCTTAAAGGAGAAGTTAAGAGTATTGCAAGAAGAAATAGACAGAAAAACTATAATAGTGGGAGATCTCAACCTTGTTCTCTGAGAACTAGACAAATCAAATCTCAAAATAAATAGAAAAGAAGTTAAAGAGGTAAATAGAATATTAGAAAAACTAGATATGATATTGTTAGTCTCAAAAATGAAAAGGGAGAACTATCCACCAATGAAGAGAAAACTAGAGCAATTATCAGGAGTTACTTTGCCCAACTTTATGTCAATAAATTTGACAACCTAAGTGGAATGGAGGAATACCTATAAAAATATAGATTGCCCAGATTAATAGAAGAAGAAATAAATTACATAAATAGTCCCATTTTAGAAAAAGAAATAGAACAAGCTATTAATCAACTCCCTAAGAAAAAATCCCAGGACCAGATGGATTCACATGTGAATTCTACCAAACATTTAAAGAACAATTAACTCCAATACTATATAAACTATTTGAAAAAGTAGGAAATGAAAGACTCCTACCAAATTTCTTTTATGACACAAATATGGTATTGATACCTAAATCAGATAGGATGAAAACAGAGAAAGAAAATTATAGACAGATCTCCCTAATGAATATTGATGCAAAAATCTTAAACAAAATATTAGCAAATAGATTACAGATAATCTTCCCCACAACAACACACCACGATCATGTAGGATTTCTACAGGATTGCAGGGTTGTTTCAATATGAGGAAAACTATTAGCATAATTGACTATATCAATAACCAAATTAAGAAAAATATGATTATCTCAATAGATGCAGAAAAAACATTTGATAAAATCCAACACCCATTCCTATTAAAAACACTAGAGAGTATAGGAATAAATTAATTTTCCCTTACAATAGTAGTATCTATTTAAAACCATCAGCAAGTATCATAAGTAATTGGGATAAACTAGAACCATTCCCAATAAGATCAGGGGTGAAACAAGTTTGCCCATTATTACCACTGATATTCAATATTGTATTAGAAATGCGAGCCTTGGCAATGAGAAGAAAAGAGATTAAAGGAATTAGAGTAGGTAATGAAGAAACAAAATTATCACTCTTTTCAAGTAATATGATGGTATACCCCAGAGAATCAACTAAAAAACTAATAGAAATAATCCACAACTTTAGCAAAGTTGCAGATACAAAATAAATCCACATAAATCATCAGCATTCTTATATATCACTAACAAAATCCAACATCAAAAGACATAAAGAGTAATTCCATTTAAAATAAGTGTTGATAATAAAAAATATTTGGGAATTTATCTGCCAAGGGAAAATCAGGAACTATATAAGCAAAACTACAAAACACTTTCCACACAAATAAAGCCAGATCTAAGCAATTGGAAAAAAAATATCAATTGCTCATGGATAGGTCAAGCAAATATAATAAAGATGACAATCCTCTCTAAACTAATCTATTTATTTAGTGCTATACCAATCAAAACTCCCAAGAAACTATTTTACTGAACTAGAAAAAATAAAAACAAAATTCATCTGGAAAAATAAAAGGTCAAGAATTTCAAAGGAATTAATGAAAAGAAAAGCAAATGAAGGTGGCATAGCTGTATCAGAACTATATTATAAAGCAGCAATCACCAAAACCATTTGGTATTGACTAAGAAATAGAGAAGTTGATCAGTGGCATAGATTAGGTTCACAGAACAAAATAGCCAATGACTATAACCATCTAGTACTTGACAAACCCAAAGGCCCCATCTTTTGGGATAAGAATTTACTATTTGACAAAAACTGCTGGGAAAACTGGAAATTAATATGTCAGAAAGTAGGCATAGACCCACATTTAACACCATATACCAAGAGTTAAGAGAGGAAGATCAGGAGATGAGGAATACCCTAAGGAGGCATGCTCAGGTGTAGGCAAAATTGAAAATGAGCTTTGAAGGTGAAAAGCAAGCTCATCAGCAAGATACTTAAAGTATTTAATTCCTTTTCTGCCCAACAGACCATGGTATTTAAGATATTTCACTCTCTGCTCACCCAACTGGCCAAGCCCTACAGATCTCCTAGAGCCCAAGTTAATTCCTCTTTTTAAAACTTGTGGGATTTCTTAATCCATTGTATTCAGTTAGTTGTTCTCCCACTAACTTCCACATCTCTGGCTGCAAACTCTCCTTTTTATAAAGCCACAGAGATATGCATTCCAAAGCCTCTGAGAACTCAGTGATCTGCTTCTGAGTTACCAACAAAGCTTGTTTCTCTGTTAACTTAACTAACCATGCTTCATACTTTCCTGGGGAGGGAGGTACTTTTCTTAATATTTGCCTCATTTCAGTTCAAAAACAGAAGTGACTAGACTAACCCTTAGCAATTCTTCCTGCTTGTCTATTTTTATACTTACTCTTCCATGCCATGGGTCACCTGGACTTCTTCACTGAACTTGGCTGATCACATCAGTCAAGCTGATGTGTGGAGAACCTCACCTAGAGTCCAAAGTTTGGGCACCAAATGTTGTGTCCTGCTTTTTAGAGCCCCCAAGTAGGGATGACCATTGCTTTTTAGATCCTCCACACTGGGGTGATTAAAATACCCTGCTTCCTAGAGCCCCCAAGTTGGGACGACAAAACATTCGTGCTTTCTAGAGCCCCCACACTAGGGTGATTAAAATATTCTGTCTTAGTGAAGAAGTGATGAGGCTTGACTCCTGAGGATGGTGGAAAAATGGAGTCCATTTCCCCTTTTATACCTTCATACCCTTAAGTAACAAAAACATTGGGCTAAGTATATACTGTGCATGTGGGACCATATAAACAACTTACTATTTTGTATGCAGTTTGCCACCTGGTATCACTCTTCCACCTGGTATCACTCTGCTTCAATCACAACACAGGTTGTCACCACCCCCTGACTTCTCAGGAAGGCCAGGAGCAATTAGGGGAGATGGGGATCTGAACCAGACATTGTCAGCAGGTTCCCTCTGGGCTGAAGGGTCTTATACCTCACCCAGAATTTCCCCACTGAATGTGACCCTCTACAACAGGCAATACTTTAAACAAATGCAGGAAACAGTCTAGATTGAAAGAAGGAACTTTCACATGTTAAATTCTATTTTTTGATGAAATAAGATTCCAAGGCTTGTTTTATGTGAATGCATGAAAAAGGAAGTTGAATGATCACTTTCGGGGATTGCCTAGAAAGCCCATTTGGCTAAAACATCCAATCCATGAAAGAAACTTGAAAAGCATGATGATGGAAAAATAAGAATCAAACTGTCTTGAATTTAAATCTAAGAATAGGGTGTTTGAATTTATCCTGAAGGTTTTTGTGCAGAATGACATGGTCAGCCCCTTGTTTCAGAAACAATATTTTGGAAGCTGAGTAAAGGATGGAATAGATTGTTAAGATGTTGGAAGCAGGGAGACCAATTAAGAGTTGACTATAACAGTCTGGGTTAGGGATGATGAGGGCCTGAACTATAGGTTTAGCTTTTTAAGTAGAAAAAAAAAGAAGCTGAAGAAATTCTGCCTGGAAAAGTGAAGATAATTGCTGTCTTTGAGTATTTCAAGGGGTGTCATGTAGAAGAATGATTTGATTCATTTTATTTGGCCCCCCAGAGGACAGAAGTGGGAACAATGAATGGAAGAAGAGTCAGAATTAAGTGCTATGTAATAGGAGAAAAACTTCATAATAATTGAATCCCAAATAGGAATTGGTTGACTAAGGAGATATCAGATTCATCATCCTTAGAGGTCTTCATGGGAAACATGGAAGACTTCCTATCAAAGATGCTGTAAGTGAATACTCAGTTGGATAAAAGTTGGATATGGTGACATCAAAAGTCCCTTCTAACTCTTATGGTGTCATTTTGAATGAATTAGGTCATGGCTCTTCCTTTTAACTAAATAGAAGGAATCAGCCATCCAAAATGAATATGAAATCTCCTAAATAGCTCCTACATATAAATGCAAGTTTTTAAGCTTAACAGGCTGAGGTTCTCCTAACTATCACCATATATAGCAATTTTAGATTAGAAAGGTAAGAAGTGACAATATTTCATCAGCAGGTATTGACTTCATTGTACAGCTACAATGTAGCTTAAAATTTCATTTTGAGTGTACTTCATCATAAAGAAATTACCTTGTGACATGAGGAGGTATGGTGACTATCTTCCAGTAGATGAAAGGCTATCATGTAAAAGAGAGGTCATACTTATTCTGCTTGGCTTTAAAGGGAAGAATTAACAGGCAGAAGATGCAACGAAATAAATGTAGACTTGTGTTAATATAGAGATATTAACTAACAATTAAAGCTATCTAAAAGTATGATGGCTTATAATTGAACATAGTGAATTTCCCTTTATTGGGAGCAGTGTGTATATTTTAAATAACAAATGGATGATCATTTTAGATACATTAAGGAGTGTAGTCTTGTTTAGGTAAAGTTTGGGCTAAATGGTTTCCAAAGCCCTTAGTTAGTCAAATTCCATGAGTCTGTAAACATGCCAGTGAAATCAGATGAATTTAGTTGGAGCTACCTTTGCTGAATAGTTTTCCAAATGCACATTTTCTCTTTCCAACTGGAGTAGAAGCATAAGCAGCTCATGGAAAAGAACCATGTTTTTTTTTTTATTTTATTTTTATTTATTTATTTTTTTTTATTTCTCAAAGTGCTTCGCACAATATTGGGCACACATAGGTGATGTGCATAATGGTGGTTGACCTGGCTTGAATCCTATTCTTTTGACACAGACCATTACACTATAGTCAAATAATGTTGTTTTCTTTAAAAGGACTAATTAGAGTCAATTAGTGAACTGACCTGATGTGGTTTTCAAATAGATTGCAGTAATAATTCCATTTTTGCAAGATGGATATTTTATTGCTGTGTATGTCTGGTTTGAGAAGCTCACTGTTTTATGGATCTGTGTGTAGTGATCATTTAGATGTAATGATCAAATGGGGTTGGCCCAAATTGATCATTATAAGAGGATTCCACTGTAATTACATTTCCATAAATGATACTCAAATTCACAAGGGAAATCAACAAACCCTTGGTGTGCCTACTTCTAGCACTGATTACAAGTTCAGGTTCTTTAGCACTTTCTAAACAAAAGGTAATTAAATTTTACAACCCATAGTTAAGTCAAAATGAAAACAAAGATTTTTGGTCTAGATTAAAAGGTATTGTTAGATGAAGAAAGTCCAAAGATGGCTCCATTTGGAAGCATTTGAAGGAATTGTAGTTCTGGACACATTTAATGAGGGGGGGGGTATGTTTGGTAAAATGAATCTGGTTTGGGGGAGTCTTTTGGCCTTTTTCAGATATCCAAAAATGGGTAAATTTTTTTTTTCTTGGTGATTTGGTGCCTTCTTGTTCTGCAATTCTGTATTTAACGTGGGGATTTCTTTCTCCTTTAAATATTTTTGATATTGATTTGTCTTTTTAGCTTGAACACTTTCAACTGTGGAAATTCTTACATGTAAAAAGCCTCTTTGCCTTAAACATTTAACTATTAAGCTATGATTCTCAATGAATTGCAGCTTCTGTTTCAAGAATTAAAGAGGAGGAGGTTTCCCAATCAAGCAAATAAAATGGTGGCATCAAATTAAATTAAATCATCTTTTACAATAGAACATAAGTCCTTAATGGTAGAGACTATCAGTTTTTGGAATTAAAAGCTCAGATCTCTCAAGAACCAGGCAAGTTAACTTTGGTAGTTTGATGGTGGTATCATAGACATCAAAGAGTTATGTATCATTGGAGGGAGACCATTTTTAGTTGTTATTATTGCCAAGTTATTTCTATCCTGTACAACTCTTCATGACTTTATTTGCAGTTTTCTTGGCAAAGATACTAAAATGCATTGCCATTTCCTTTTCCAGCTCATTTTACAGATGAAAAAACTGAGGTAAACATGGTTAAATGACTTTCTAATAGTGACATAGCTAGTAAGTATCTGAGGCTGGATTAGAACTCAGGAATTCCTGGCTCTAAATCCTGTGCTCTATCCACTGACCTACATAGCTGCTCAGAAAGGAGAATAAACATGGCTAAAATAACAGTGCCTCAAAGATGCTGTAAAATTAAATATACAACATAAATTATAATTTGATTTGTCAAGGCTCCTGCTACTACTTTTAATGCACTACCAAGAACAACATATTGGGGGGGCAGTTAGTGGCACAGTGGGTAGTATGGCCTTGGATTCAGCAAGATCCCAGTTCAAATCCAGCCTCAGACAATTAACACTTTCTACCTGTGTAATCCTGGGCAAATCATTTAATCCTGATTGCCTTCCAGAATAAAATGAAGAAATAGATTATCTCTATAAGGGTGTGAGAAAGCATGGAAAAGTCACACTGAAATTTCTCATGATAACTTTATATAGATCAAATATGTTTATAACAATTATGAGGGGTAAGTTCAGAATGCAACTGAGATTCCCCAAATACAATATTATATTTTTCTGTAATAATATTAACATAATTTAAATTTCCCATTGATGATAACCAAAGTCTAGTAATTAAACATGTCCTCAGTACTCAAAACACTTAGAAATTATGAAAAATCTCAAACAGACTTAATAATGCAGATGTTTAATAAGTTTCTTTCTCCTTGTTTCTCCTAATTATCTGTTTTTGTCTCTCTCTCTGTCTCTGTCTCTTTCTGTCTCTCTTCCCTAATGATAATTATGACATATTATATAATTAGGACTACTTCCTCAGGGAACTCCCCTTTGTCTCCCTCTCCATTAAATAATGAAGTATCTCATCCAGGAATAGATGGCATCCTATTATATCATCCAAAGTGTCACCTGAGTGATATAATAGATGAAGTACTGGGCCCAGAGGGAGAAAGAACTGAGTTCAAACCTGGCCTCAGACACTTCTTAACTTTTTGACACTGCAAAAGATTTAATCTCTATTTGCCTCAGTGTCTGCAATTGTAAATCGAAGAAAACAATAGCACTTTTCTCACAGGGCTTTTGTGTAGATCAAATGATTTAAAATAACATTCATAAAGTGGTTGGCACCTGGTAAGCAATATAAAAATATGGATTTTCTTCCTTGTAAATGATTTAATGATGTATGTATGAAAAGGCATTTATTACATGCCAGACACACTACTAAGGAATGAGACTAAAATGAAATGAAAAAGGTAGATGATCTCTACTTTCAAGGAGTTTAAGAATCACTGCCTTTTATCAAATTTACTTGATCTGTATCCTATTCTTTTTCTGTCCTTGTTTCTATATATGACAAGGAAAATGACTTAACTCTTACAAAAATAACATTATTTTTTTGAAATTCAGGACAATGCAGCCATGTCGCATATTGTTTCTTTCTAGGCACTTAACATGCCGACCTAACTGTGCAGCCTCCAGATTTGCAGACATACACTCTCATTTTTTGTTTAGTTATTCACCATGTATAAAATGCTCTCCTTCGGTATTTTTCTCCATCTGTAGAGCATCCATCCTTCAAATCCTACCATCTCCCCCTATAAAATCTTCCTTGACACTATTGAGATTACTATCCTTTCTCTTGAATTTGAAATAACATTGTTTTGTACACTCTAACATGTATTTATCATTTAAGGTTGTGTACTGTAATTATCCAACCTCCCACCATTGCTCTCCATGGATTGAACATTTCTTCAGTGCAGAAATTGGCTTGGCTAAACTTTGAATCTTTTCTAGCAATTAGTGCAGGTTTTCATACACCATTTTCTTATACTGTTTTCTTCCAGAAGCTCTTCTGATGATCTCTATGTTAGAAAAGTGGTTCTACCAAAATGAGGGATTGATCCAAATGGAATGGGAGGTCCCTTAAACTCTAAATCTGTGATCCTATAATCAACCTATGCAGAAACACATATATCAAGAAAAAACACATTTAAGGTGCTTAAGTGATCATGTTTAATGGCAAATCTCTCAGACATCTGAAACCAGGATTTCCAAGGATTGGAGACACTGACTTTAGAGGCTATTTGCATTATTTGCTTCAAAAAATCAGAGTAAAATTTATTTTGACATCAGAACCAAATTGGCAGTGGTATACTTGATCTGATGATTTATTTCATGGAATTAACAAGAAGAGATACTCACTTTCATGCTCAGAAACTCATTCTTTGTTCAGTTTTGATCTTAGTAAGTTATTTTAAAGATTATATTGGAGCTACTCTTTGCTCTTTTGGTCTTACAATAGCCTCAGACAAAAAGCAATAAAATTCTGACCTAACCTGGCTAGAAATGAACTTGAAAAGAGCCAGAGAAGATCAAGGGGGTAAGGCTGACAATCAGGAGCCTTGCAGGAATTATGAGAGCTCAGCCCTGTGACTTTTGCTGGTTATTTTAAAATCTAACCTTGGTTAGATATATCTTTGGCTATAGACCTAAATATTTATTTCTCTTGACTGTTCTTCCTCCTCACAGTGAGAAATCCATTAGCATTTTTAAGCCCAATGACCAAAAGCTATCCTATCAAAGGCCTTAATCAATAAGGTAATTGTATACAGGTTAGAGACATTAGGAATCACAGAGATCATTAAGATTCCCGCACTCTTTTTTTTTTTTTTTTTTTTTTTTTTTTGTAGATGAGGAAAGAGAATTCCAGAGACCTTGGACTATTATAATGGCCTTAAAAATAATCATCTTGCCTTAAGTATCTCTCCTCTCTGATCCATTCTCAAATGATCATCTTGTTTTAAGTGTCTCTCCTCTTAGATCCATTCTCCATACAGCTGCCAAAATGACTTTCTTAATGTGCATGTTTGACCCTGTGATTCTCTTGCTTGATAAACTCTAAGAACTCCCTATGATCATTAGCATCAAATATAAACTTCTCTTCTTGGCATTTAAAACCCTCCAGAGACTTGCTTTAACATTTCTTACAAGTTTACTATGTGTTATTCCATTTCATGCTCTAACAGTGCAGCTCTACTGGTCATCTTGCTCCCATGTGAGGTGGTATGGTGGGTAGAACCCTGAACTAGAGTCAGAAATATTTGAGGTCAAATGCAGAGTCTCTGGCTCTGGGCTAGTCACTTAACCTTTGCATGTCCCAATTTTCTCAACTGTAAAATAATAATAGCATTAAACTCCCATGGTTTTTGTGAGGATCAAATAAAATAACATTTATAAAACAGATAACATAGTAACTAGCACATAGTGTATACTTAACAAATTCTTGACTTACTCCTCAAATATGATGCTCCATCTCTCATCTCTGTGCCTTTGCAAAGACTGACTCTATCTGAAATATTCATTTACCTCTCCTCTAAGTATTATTAGTTTCCTTTAAAAATCAAATTAAGTGTCACATCCATTATAATCTCTTTGCTAGTTTTCATAGCTTCTCTTGCTCCTCAAATAATTGCCTTTTATTTATTTTTATGCAATTTACATGTGTTCATATATGCACAAATTATATCCTCTAATAGAATATAATCAAGTTCCTTGATAACAGTGACAGATTCACTTATCTCTATCTTAAGCACTGAGCATGATGCCTAAAGCATAGCCATAATAAATGGTTATTGAGGTTATTTAGTTAAATTTCTCATGTTTAACTAATCAGTAACTAATGATAAGTGAAGACCACATTCCAAGATTTCTGAATCTCAGTTCTTTCCACTACACTGAAAGTGTCTCATTCAACCCAAATGCATTTGACAAAAAAGAATAGCCTCCAGAATCCACCTGCATCTGAAAGTCAACTTTGTGAAGTGAATAAGAATTGCAATTATAGTCAGGATGACCTGTATTCAAATCCTATCTGATTAATTGTTGTGTGGTCCTAGGAAGTTCCTTGAATACCACCCCTCCAGCTTCATTTTTCTTACCTATGAAAGGATGGTATTGATTTCAATGGAGTCTTAGTGATATTTCACCTTTAAAAAATGCAATATCTAATCCAAATACACAGAAAAGCTATTACTCTTCTCCAGTCACTATAGCAGATAATGGAAATTAGTCATTGTGGGAGATGATGGAAATCGGATAAATAAAATAAAATCTTTGCCATTATATAGCTTACATTGTATTGAAAGATGAAAAAAAATATGAACTTCGTTGATTTAAATCATTTTTTTACTGCATTCTCCAAATGACCATTCAGACATTTCAATAAAAGTAGGGAGAAGATTCTTGGAATCAAATAATTGAGAAAATTTAGATAAACTTACCTTGTTTATACCCATCTATACCTTAAATGAACCAGAGAAGAGCAAAAAGCTAAATTATTTGCTATACATCTGATATATGTGAATATAACTAACAACAACTACAGAGTTTCTAAGCTCCAAACAGCACTTTTTAATTATAAAATTCAAATAAAATATTTGCCCCAGACTAACAATAATTATATTTAGTTTGAGGTTTGATATGGGGTGAATTAGTAGGAGCAATGCAACTTTTTTTTTCAATTTGACAGTCTTCCCTAAACATTATGCAATGGTAAGAAAGAATTAAGGAATAGCTTCAATCCTAAAACCATTTTTATTCTGAATAAGAAAATTCATCTAGATGTCTCAGAAAATACAGCATCTTATGGATATACTATCATTATTGTTTCTGCTTCAAAAAAATAAAACTATCATTTCAAGAAAAAGAAATGGATGCAAATACATATCTTCTATCCTAACACTATAAAGCTTTCTGTAATTCAAGCTCCTATTCTCAGCTTTCCGGATTTAGATGCATCCATTGTGTAATTATATGTTTTTCAAGAGAAGTCGATGAAAATGTGAACACTCTGAAACAGTATCTTGTTTTCTCAGATAAAACACAACATCCCCTTCCCCCATTTTTATAGACAATGTGAAAAGCTGGAGCAATCAGTAACAATGACTCCTTGAACAAAAAAAGAAAGCAGAACTCTGCTACCCACAACTCAGTGTACTCATCTGTCACTTTACAGAGCAAGCATTCACTGTCAACTCCTGGGATATTTAAACGCAGATCAACTTAATCATATTATTTTTTAACAACAAAAAAAAAAAACAAAAAAACTTTAATGGATGAGAAAATATTTTACTGCATTATTTTATTTGAATTATTCCCCACCCCATCAGAATGGGAAGTGAGGATCAGAAACATACTGCAATATTTTACTTTGTGTTCAATTGAGATGGCTGGTGGGGGAAAAGAGGGGAGGGATGGGGAGGGGGAGGGACCTTACTATTTGCAAAAATAGAATAAAGTTACTTTTCCAGGGTTCATAAAAAATGAAATACCTGTCAAGTTGCACTTCAAATAATATAGTTTTTCCATGCTATCAAAAAGGCACACATTCACAGGCAAATGAGGCAAAATATGCCTTTTGTCATTGTAAAAACCCAAATGGGACAGATTCAGTGAAGGCTCAGGGATAGTTTTTTTTTTTTTTTTTATCTTCTTAAATTGATGAAAATGGATGTTCTAGGGCTATATTCATATAACATTGCCTAGACAGTTATGCCAACAAAGTCATCAATATATAGAATATCCACATAAGAAAAGGCTCAGTTTTAGTCTAAATATCACTGCAAAACTTAATGTAATGGAGATGGTTTTTTTCTCATTACTTGATAAATATGTGCATGGAATTGATACAGGTGGACAGATAAATGATGCTTCCAATTTGGTAAGGGAAGGTGGATAGCATTTCATCACCAATGTGTGTAGGTATTAGGAAACAGCAAATGTGCCTGAAAAAAAAAGCCTTTTTTTTTGGCTATGCATATTTTCCATTTGACATTGAAATAACTAGTTAATTCAACTTATCAAAGGCCTTAACTAAAAAAAAAACACAATAGACAACTGAGACAGAATTCTGGAGGTCATCTGGGACCATGGAGTTATAGTACTTTTATTTTAAAAGACTACTTAGAAGTAGAATCATAGAGTTAGAGTCAGAAGGAAGGCAAATGGAGTTATATTTTGTCCTAGAGGTACTAGAGATTAAATGAAATTTCTTGAAATAAGGAGTGATATAGCCAGCTTTGTACATAAATTTGGCAATTATGCAAAGAACAGAATAGAGAGAGGAAAGAAGAGACTAGAATCAGGGAAACCAAATCGTAGCTATTACGATAATCCTGGAAGAAAATGATGAGGATGTCAACAAAGATGATTGTGTATGATTGAAGAGAAGTAGATTCTAAATCAATAAAATTTGAAAAAATAGTGTTTAGGATTATATGAAAATGAAAGTTGATTATTCTGATGTTATGAAGCTAGGTAACTAGAGAGATAACAACTGACAGAAATAGGGTTTCAGAGAAAGATAATTTCAAAATAAGGAATTTTATTTTTGGGAGCAACTTAAATAAGAATAAACCCATAAATGTGCCCAAATGAATGTTCCTGAGAGCTAATTATTACATTTTAGTGTAAGTATTTACATCTCAGTAATTGACAAGAGCTAGAAATCAGGACTTTGTCACTTTGTTATTTGTCTAGACAGGAAAGCAATGGATACAATATTAATAGTGCAGATCAAACTGAAAAGCATGCCATGTATATATTTTTTTTGAAAAGTCAGTCATTAAACATCTGTTGGGACAACAATAAATAGAAAAACTTCATTAAAACTAGTTTTGAACATTCTGAAAGTATGAACATATCATTTAGCTCTGGAATCTCAATTTCAATATTCTTTTTCTTGGTACAATTAAAAATATCAGTCAATACCTATTTATCATATACTTTTCCACACTTTACGGTATTTTATTGGATCTTAATGACATTACTTTGCCAAAGATATTAGATAGGAATACATTTTAAAAATTGAATGTACTATGTTCAAAACACAAGGATAGAAAAAGAAATGTTTGATATCACCTGCTTTTAAGTAATTAACATTCTTTATAGGGACAGAAAACAAATTTAGAAGTTAAGAATCAAATGGAAGGCCTTGTGGTCTTTATGATGTAGCAGCAAAGCATCATCCATTTTCAAAGCAAAAAAAAAATCCTGTCATAATGTTGAACCATCTAACAGTGCCAAGGACTTTGGCAGTGTGGATTTTTTTTTTGTTTTGTTTTTTGGTCTTTAACAACTGTGACTGACATAAAGGAAGGAACAGTAACACATGCATAAATAAAATTTAAAACTCATCTAGTGAAGGGTTGATTCCCTGGCTATTCCAACTTAGTTAGAAACAGACCCAGTGATGGTGAAGGTGGGGACTGGAGGGAGGGTTTCTCTACTACTCCAAGGGCTCTTGGGATCAAGCATATTGATCTGTCTTAATCTGGATGTGAGAAGTGATAATTTTAGTATATTTACTAAATTAACATATCCCTTCCTGTTACTCCTTCAAAGTGCCATATTGTTTCAGTGAGACTTGGTAATATAAAGTGCACTATTAATCCCCTTTTTAACATTTAAGGAAACTGAGGTACAACAATTTTTATCTGCCCTCCCTTCTATCATGCCCCTCACTTTTATTTTCTCTTTCATCTCTTAATTGTTTATGGGGTTAGATAAATTTCTATACCCAACAAAATGATTATGTTACTACCTTAGAGCCCAAACTGATGAGATCAAGCTTCAGACAATGCTCATTCCCCTACTTTCTTTCCCTGGAATGTAAGGTCTTTTGTGTCTCTTCAGGGGAACTAATTGTGCCATTATACCTTTGCTTTCCTCTTTTCCCACTCCTTAATGTTTTTTCTTTGATGTCATCACATCAGATTCCATTCATTCTCTCAGTCCATGTGATTCTTTCCTTTGCCTGCCCCAGTGATAAATACAGTTTTCAAGAGTTACAGACATCATTTTCCTGTCTAAGGATGTAAACCATTTAACCTTTTAATACTATGTAATTTCTCCATGTTTACCTTTCTATGCTTGTCTTGAGATCTGTGTTTGTAGATTAAATTTTCTGTTTACTTATGTTTTTTTCCAATAGAAATGTCTGAAAGTCTCTTACTTCATTGAAGATTCATGACCTCCCCTAAAAGACCCTGCTGAATTCCACTGGGTACTTAATTCTTGATTGTAACGTTAGTTCCTTTGTCTTCCAAAATTTGCTATTTCAAGTCCTCCAAGACTTTATTGTAGAAGCTGTCACATTCTGGGTAATCCTGATTTTTCTCCTTGATATTTTAATTGTTTTTGTCAGTTTGCAGTATTTTTTCCTTGAGATTGTAAGTTTGGAGTTTCACAACAATGTTCCTTGGGGTTTTTCTTGGGAGATCTCTTTCCAAAGGTGATTGATGAATTCTTTTAATGACTATTTCCCCTTCTGTTTCCACATTATAAGGGAAGTTTTCCTTAGTGATTTCTTGAAGAATGCTATCCAGGTTCTTTTTTTGGTCATGGCCTTCAGGTAGGCCAATAATTTTTAAATCATCTGTTCTGCATCTGTTTTCCAGTTGAGTTGTTTTCCCAGCCATTTGTTTGATTCTTGGAGTCTCACAGAATCATTAGCTTCCTTTTACCCTGTTATAGTTTTTAATGTGTAATTTTCTTCAGTTAGCTTTTGTTTTTTTTTTATTTGGTTTATTCTACTGTTTAAATAACTGTTTTCTTCAGACAATCTTTTCCCTTCCTTTACAAGATGTTGAATCTCTCATGCATACCTCTCATTTATTTTCTCATTTTTTCTTCTATCTCTCTTACTTGCCTTCTTAAGCACTTCAAAGAAGCCTCTTTTGGCTTGAGACAAATTCATATCACTCTGAAATTTCTTCTGTGAATATTTTGTTTTCATGTGAGTTTTATTTTGTTCTGCCCTGTCACCATAGTAGGTTTCTATGGTCAAGGTTCTTTTCTGTTTCTTGCTCATTTGCTTTTCTTTTCCTTTGGTATTTCCTCTTTTTTATTTTTATAGTTGAGCTTTACTCCTGGGGTAAATTGGGCGGTCTTCCAATATTCTTGTATAACTCTGAGCCCTGGCTTTGAGCACAGGAGCCTTTTGTGTTTACACTGGGTAGCTTTGCCTTCTCTTTTCAGGAAACAGCCTGGTTTTCCAGTTTGCCTTTTGAGCTGGACCTGGAAGCTGCCTCACTGATTTACTCCTCCACTGAATCAGGACTGAGGGTCTTAGTTGCTGATTTGCTGTGATCAAGACCCTCTCATCAGCTTTCCCAAAGTCTGACTGAGCAGGGCTGAACACCCTTTTCACCCCAGTGAGACTGATCTTTCTTGAAGTTTTTTCAGTATATTTTGAGCTGCAGTTTTATTCCATCAGAATCTTTTCTGAGATATGATTTCATGTGCTTTTCGAGGGAAACTGGAAGAGTTCAAGCAACTTCTTGGCTTAATTCTACATTCTTGGCTTCACCCCCAGACTTCCCCATGCTTTTTAGCATGATGTTTTCAGCTGTATTGTCAAACACTTTCAATGAGGGAAACAAACAAACAAACATGCATTTAAATTCAGCTACTACAACTGATGGTAAATTCTTCAACTTGAACAGGCTACAAACCAAAACTGAAGTAGAAGGAGTGTTGGTACATGATTTTTTGTGTGCGGATGATTTTCCAATCAATGCAGTCTTCAAATCTGAGATGTGACAAAGCATGGATCCATTCTCTGATGTTTGTGTTAATTTTGACATGACAATCAATACCAAGAAAACACAGGTACTCCATCAGCCAACATCACATCATCAATATGTGTAACCACCTCTTCCAGACAGTGGTGAAGTTTTGAATGCTGTTGATAAATTCACTTATCTTGGCAGTATACTTTCCAGGGATGTCCACATCGACAGTGAAACTGATACATATATTTCCAGATCTAGCTCAGTGTGTAGAATGTTCTGAAGGAAAGTGAAGAAAAGGAGAGTATTAGAATGACTACCAAACTGATGGTCTACAGAGTCGTTATGCTAAACTCATTATTGAATGCCAATGTCATGGTCAGGAAACTGAATTGCTTACATTTGAATTGACTTAGGAAGATTTTGAATATCATTTGACAAGATAAGATACTTTCTTGAACTAAACTTCTAAGCATTCTAACTCTACTGCGGAGAACACAACTCTGTTGAGCTGGACACATTGTTCAAATCCCAAATGTATACTTGAGAAAAAGATTATTTTATGGAGAACTCATATAGAGCAAGGGCTCACAAGGTGGTCAGAAAAAACAATAAAAGTCACTTTCAAGGTGACACTCTTAAGAACTTTAGAAATGATTTATGACATGGGAGACATCTGCACAGGATTTTCCAGCAATAACAGGATTCCCCTTATTCAAGAAGGTTCTGTGCTCTATGATCAAAGCAGAATTAAACTAGCTCAGAAGAAATGCAAGGTGTACAAAGTTAGAGAGTCCACTCCAAATGTTCAGTTATGCCTGATTTGTGACAGAACACTTTGAGCTTATATTGTTCCAGTCAAATACAACTGGACACACTGAAACATGATTCTAACATATTGATGTCATTTTTGTTCTTTTTGAGAATGAAGGACAGAAACCACTACTATATTAAACACATTTTGATATTAGTCATGTTGTGAAAAGAGAATAAGAACAAAATGGGAAAACTATAAGAAAGAAAAAAATGAAAATAGCATACTTCAATCTATATTCAGACTCTATATTTCTTTCTCTGAATGTGTATTGGAATTATCTTGAATCACTGTCTTGTTTATAAGAATTAATTCTATCATATAGTTGATCATCACACAATGTTGCTGTTACTGTCTACAATGTTCTGGCTCTACTTATTTCACTCAGCATAAGTTTATGTAAGTTTATTTTTAGATTTTTCTTAAATCTGCCTGCTTATCATTTCTTTTATTCCCCTGCTCATCATTTATTCTAAAACAAAAGTATTCCATTTCATTCAAATACCACAACTAGTTCAGCCATTTCCCCATTGATGGGCATCCCCTCAATTTCCAACTTTGTCACCACAAAAAGAGCTATTATAAGTATATTTGTATATATGGGTCCTTTTCTCTTTTTGTGATTTCTTTGGGATACAGATCTAGTAATGGTATTGCTGGATCAAAGGGTAGCCCTTTGGCTATGTTCTACAGAATAGTTGGATTGTTTCACAATTCCAACAACAATGCCAATTTACCCAAATTCCCTCCCATATTTATTTTTTCCCTGTCGTATTAGCCAATGTGATAGGTGTAAGGTGGTATTTCAGGGTTGCTTTAATTTGTGTTAATTCAATAATGATTGAGACCTTTTTTTTTATGTGACTATAGATAGCTTTAATTTCCCCGTCTGAAAACAATTAGGAAATGATTTGTATTTTCATTCTTTTTTGAGGGGGGAATTTTTATTTTTATTTTTGGTGACTTTTCCTTTTTGTTTTTATTTTCCCTACACAATAGTAGTTTATCTTTTCCAAATACATGTAAAGATAGTTTTCGGTATTCACTATTATAAAATTTTGAGTTCCAAATTTCTTTCTTCTTCCCTCATTTTTTCTCTCCTTCCCAAGTGGAAAGCAATCTGATATAGACTATATATATATATATATATATATATATATATATATATATATATATTCATACATACATACATACACTGATTCAACCATTTTTTGAAGTAGTTTGGAAATATGCCCAAAGGGACATAAAATCATGTAAACCCTTTGACCTATCAATGCTGCTGCTAGTAATATATCTAAAAGTTATTTTAAAAAAAGAAAGTTATTTTAAAATAAATATAGCAGAGCTTTTTTGATAGAAAAGAATTGGAAATTAAGGGGAAATCCATTAAGTGAGGAGTTACTGAATAAATTGTAATATGTGATTATTATGGAATACTATTTTGCTTAAAGAAAATGCTCTCAGAAAAAACCTGGAAAGACTTCCATGAGCTGATACAAACTGTGTAAAAAGTAATAACAACAATGTATTAGTCAGTTTTGAATGACTTAGCTATTTTCAGCAATACAATGATATAAGGAAACTCTGAAGGACTTACAATGAAAAATGTCATTTATACCTTGAGAAAGAATTGATGGTCTTTGAAGACAAACTGAAGAATACTTTTTAAAACTTTATTTTGCTTGAAGGTTTGTTTTGCTTTTGTTTTTGTTTTAGGGTTTTTTAATCTATGTTTTCTTTCACAATATGACTAATATGGGAATGTTTTGCATGATTGCAAATGTATAACCAATATGATATTATTACTTGTCTATTCAGTCAGGGTCAGGGTTTTGAGATGGAATAGTGGAGGGAAGATGGTTTGGAGCTCAAAGTTTAAAAAATGAGTGTTCTTACCTGTAACTGGATAAAATAAAATATTAAATAATTTTTAAATTAAAAAAAAAAAAGAAAACATTCCTCTCCATGAGCTCACATTCTAAAGGGAGAGACAACATAAATGGAAGGTTTTAATTGCAAATCAGATATAAAATTTCAGGTACAGCAACACAAATAATGTTAATGTTTATTCTTTTCCCAATAAAATCATATCAGTTTTTAATATTAAACTAAATGACAGTGTCAAAGACTTCAGTGACAAGATTATTTTCTCCCTGGATGTTCAATAGATATATCTGAAGTATTTGCCTGACATGTCTTAACAGAATCTCCTTTTTGGCATGGTAGCTTTAGGCAACAATGTCATTTTATGTTGCATTAAGAATGGGAAGTCATTTGGGGTTCAGAGATGATAGCCCTGTTATATAATTCTCTGGATAGAATACATCTAAATATTATTTTAGAGGTTGAAGTCAAGATGGTGGAGTGAAAGGAAGCAATACAGTCTAATAACTCATCACAATTTCTCCACAAAACTCTGCAGTTTGTACCAGACCTAATTCTAAATGGAAAAACCAGGAAAAAGTTACAATGAATTATTATTTATTTATTTATTTAACACAGTATGGCTTAGGTAGACAGAAATCATGGTCAGGAACAGAGAAGGTGCAGTGGGGAATATTCCAGAGTTTATAGGTTTAAACACCATCTACACAAGTTCATCATTTCACAGAGATATTAATGAAAAGAGGGAAAAAGAACTTTTCTGATGTTTAAATGCGGTTGGAGAGCAGAAATGAAACTTACACCCCTAGTTGTAATAGAAAAATCCCAAAAATCAAGTGTCAGATTAACCTTGTAATTTTAAAGTTGCCCACCAAGAAATGAGTGTCCTGATTGAGTGTTGAGTGTAACAGGAAATACCATTACAGAGCTGGAATCCAGATTTCTACCGGAAAATTCGAAGCATCTGGCATTTTCCAAAAGGTAATATTTCCAGATTTACTTTCATGTAAAATAATAGTTCTGTATAGACAGGGCCAACTAGCAATTATACTATGAGTTTTTCAAATATATCAGTTTTTAGTAGAACTCAAGGGAAAAGAAAAGAAGATAGCACTTCAACTCAACATCTTGATGAGCAAAAATGCCATTCTCATACATGACTTATTGGTGAGTGAAAGTGGGCTGACTTGGTGAGCCTGAACACATTTTCAAATGCCTCCTATATTAGCACATTAATTTCTGGCGAATTCTGTGGGGCATCTCCAATTTGAAGCAATTGGCCATTGATTACCCATTAGTTTGCTGGTTGTTATTTTTCTCTCCAGGAAGTTAACTAAACTTCCAAATTATCTTCCATGACTTTGCTGTGAGCACAGCACCACTTTCCCTTTATATTAGTTAGAGAGACAGCATTTTCTTTGAGTGTTTTTGCTTTTTTAATTACATCTCCCTTGAAATCCGCACAGGTTCAAAGGAAACATATTTAAAAAATAACTGAATGGAGATTGTATTATAATCAAAACATTTTAAAAGATTTTGTAAAATTCTAATAATTTTAGAGATGTTTTTCATCTTAGGAACCTATTATAAGTAAGAGACAAGCATGGTGTAGGTAAATGTTTAAGGAGATGGGGGTAACACAAGAAAAAAAAATCATAGAGATCAACATGTGTCATGTTTTTCAGTACAATTAAATACAAGTGGAAAAAAATGTTTTCAGATATACTAGGAGTATTCACCTGGCTATGAGGGAATATGCCCAGAAATATCATTTCTGTACAAAATGAGAACTGCTATTCCTACAAAAACTTTAATTGTTGAATGTTCTGGTATTAACCAAACTACCTAATGTTCAACCCTTTTATCCACCCCCTCTTGGAACAAAAGGAGGGAACACACTGAGATCTTAATTACATTGAAAGTAAATGTTTAAAAAATATACTTTATTTCCTATTGTTGTTTTTTCCATAATTGATACCATGACAAACAATTGTACTGCTATCGTGCATGGAAGATAAGCAACTTCAGTAGAAATCTTGCCCTACATGGCAAGCAAACAGCTGTTTATCATTGCCCTAATTATCAAGTTAATGAGATGCTAATTTCTATATTCATAAAGCATGCATGAGCAAGCAAGAGCATATGCAGAGCACAGTGCAGTGACAAACTTAATAAATAAAATAGGAAAGTATTGGTATATCAACACAAATGATTTTGAAAGAGAAAATTTTACTTCTTTGGGAGTGAATCTTCTCATTCCAGGGGATATACATAGTCTTTTGCTTAGGATGCATGCATATAACCACTAGCAGTCAGTTGCTTTCAGCTAAGGAACCTTGATTCAGCCCCTGCAGGGTCTAAAGAAGTCCTATTACAACTGCTCCATGGGGGCAGAATCAAACACACTGTGTAGGTTTATGGATGGTAGTTTCAATCCCCATAGGATTTTGGTGTCAGGCTTCCAATTTCCCCAGCACAAAATGGAGTGTACCTGCTTTAAGAAATTAATAGTATCTGGAAAACGGCAGAAAGTACTTCCCTCAAATCCCCCTCCCTTCCACCCTCTTTTTCCCCAGCCAGCAGTGCCACTGTGGGGGGAAACTGAGTAGAACATCCTGCTTTGGCTCTTCAGTGGTGTCTCATGGGATAGAAATAGGCAATTCAGAAAAGAATTGCCTGGTTTTGTTTTCGTTTCTTTTCTAACAAAACTGTTATATCAGACAAGGAATTGCATGATGATTTTCTAATTTAAATTTAATGTAAGGCCTAGAGCAGAAGTAATGAAAAGAGCTGCTTGAAAATGGGATTAGAAACTTTCAAAATGATTGAGAAATATTGTGAGAATCTTCTTCATGTTGATGCTGAGCATAATGTGAGTCATGAATGCCATAATAGGATTGATGATATGTGGGGTGAGTTACATTTAGGGCAAGGTAGGAGGCATTGCTTAGGGTAGAGAACTTAGCAGACACTGACACTTCCATTTTGGAAATACTTCCTCCATTGTACATATATTTTATATTTATTTTTATGTTTATATTTCATTTCCCCACAATAACAAGGAATTATATTGGGACAAGGATGATATAATTTTTTCATTGTGTCTTCAGTACCTCAGATTGGCACATTGTAGGCACTTAATTTCTTGCTGATTGATCAATTGCTATTATTTATAATACCTAGCAGAAACTTTCTTTTCCTTCTACATTCCTCAATAATATGAGTTGTAGAGTAGATAAATACACTAGGTGCTATATTTAGAAGCAGGAAGATCTGACGACAAATCAAGTCTCAGGCTTTTAGTTGCTGTATGAGTTTGGGGCAGTTTGACTCAGTTTCCTCAAGTTTCCTCAATACAGATAATAATAACAACTACCTTAGCCAATATGTCAGAATACTAAGAACTCAATTGAACTCTCCCTAATTCTCCTCAAAACAACTTTGAAAGACCCAAACAAAGTTCAGGTAAAACAATTTTACAGCCCAAGTCAACTCAGGAATTAAACAAGACAGATCTGTCTCAGGTGGGAGTGGGACTCAAAAGTTCAGAGCAGGTAGACAGGCTTCATCTTGGGGGGCAAATACAAATATCTGACCAGAAATTATAGAAGCTCACACCATGCAGATGGTAGGAGAATGTCAGGCAAGTGGTCAGAAGGATATTATAGGGAACCATTTGCTGGTACAGTCCCCTGTTGCATTGCCCATACAGAATTATGTATCCTAATTCCAGGGTGAAAAGGAACACTAACACTCTAGCATTTATATCTTTGAAGGACCTGGAGCTCTAGTCACATTTCCAGGTCAAAGAGGAATGCTTGTGGTCCCTCAAAAGATAGTAAGATCTCTTGACATAGTCCTAGGTAGAGAGAATTATCATTTGCATTCATGTGGCCAAAAGAAGATGGAACACTAGCGACCACAGGCAAGTAGGAGTCTCTGTAGTTGCTTTAGGGCATAGAATAGAAATTGTGGAGGCTGCAGGGTCAAAGCATAAGTTAGGAGTGACAACATGCCTTCTTAGATCATACTACCTTGGAATAACTGAAAACTTTTAAGCCTTCAGAACTACCTTTAAAACTGAAACAAGAGCAAAATAAAACAACAACAAAACCCAAAAATCATGAGTCTTGGGACTTTGCCACATACACCCTAGGATCAGAGAACATATAAGAGAGGTGGAGGGGAAAATGTAAAAAAAAAAATGAGAGTAATGAAAAAAAAAGTATGGGAAAATTGTCAATAGATTGATAAAAAAGATAAAAATTCAAGAAAATAATTCCTGAAAAACAGAATTACTTCAGTGATATGAGGCACAATAATCCTTTGCAGAGAACAACTTAAAAAAACAGATATCCAACTTGAAAAAAGATTGATAGTGAGGAATTTTTAAAAGTAGAAATGGCTAAATGCAAAAAGAGGTTAAAAAACACACTGAAAAAAATAATGCTCCTCAAATTAGAACAAGGTGAGTAGAAGCTAGTGACTCCATTAGACAATAAGAAGCAATAAAATTGAAACAAAAGAATGAAAAAATAACAGAAAATGTAAAATATTTCATTGGAAAAACAGTTAAACTAGAAAATAGACTCAGGGAGGTAATTTAAGAATTCAACTACCTGAAACTAAAGATCAGAAATACAACACAGGCACTATATTTCAATAAACTCTCTAGAAGAAATGCCTAGATATTTTAGCTCCAAAAGGTAAAGTAGAAATTTGAAGAATCCACCAATCATCTGAAAAAAGATTCTGAAATGAAAGCACTAGGAATGTTATAACCCAATTCCAGAGCTTCCAGATCAAGAAGAAAATATTGTAAGAGGCTAGAAAGAAACAATTCAGATATTATGCAGCTGTAGTCAGGATGCAAAAAGTAGCAGACATTACCTTATAGGATCAAGAGACTTGGAATATAATTTTCAAAAATACAAAGGAAGTAATATTATCACAATAATCACCTGTACAGAAAAATGGAGCATAATCCTTCAGGAGAAAATTTCAAGATTAGAAAGTCTGATTTTTTCTTTTCTTCTTCTTCTTCTTCTTCTTCTTCTTCTTCTTCTTCTTCTTCTTCTTCTTCTTCTTCTTCTTCTTCTTCTTCTTCTTCTTCTTCTTCTTCTTCTTCTTCTTCTTTGCAATTGGGGTTAAGTGACTTGCCCAGGGACACACAGCTAGGAAGTATTAAGTGTCTGAGGCCAGATTTGAATATAGGTCCTCCTGAATTCAGGGCTGGTGCTTTATTCATTGTGCCACCCAGCTGCCCCCAAAATCTGATTTTCAAATATCAGATTCAAAAGAAGCATAACAAGACAACTATGCAATGGAAAACATAAAGGGTAAGTAAGGTCCTACTGTTTACCTTCCTATTAAGAAGATTATACTTGTAACTACTAAGAAGCTTATCATATGATGGCATTGTTTAAAAAGTATTTATATACATAAAAAGAATGAGAAAGAGGTATTTATAAGGGGAAGGGAAAAGTAAGAGGAATAAGGGGGAGTATCTCACATGAAAGAGATGTGAAATTAAGAGCTTTTTCAGTGGAGGGGAACATTTGTGTCACAGGAATTGCCTTTTGTGTTACTTTTTCTTTAAGAATTTGGATGCTGTGCCATTTGGTGCATATATGTTTAGTATTGATTTTTTTCTCCCTTTAATGGACCTTTTATTTATTTATTTATTTATTAGCAAACTGTAGGTTCTCCATAGGATCTTTGAGATCATTATTGCTATCCCTGATTTTTTTTTTTTACTTCAACTGAAGCATAGTAGATTTTGCTTCATCCTCTTAACATTTCTCTGTGTGTCTCTCTGCTATAAGTATGTTTCTTTTAAAAAAACAACAACAACAACAACATATCTTTGGATTCTATTTTTAATACATTCTGCTATCCATTTCCATTTTATATGAGAGTTCATCTCATTCCCATTGATAGTTATGATTACTAACTCTATACTTCCCTCCATCCTAATTTTCCCCTTTTCCTTCTTTTTTTTTTTAAATTCTGTCTCTTCTCAAACATTTGTTTTGCTTCTGACCACTACCTCCCTTCTATTAGTCTTCCCTTCTCTTAACTTTCCCCTATCTTTTTCCCCTGTATAGTAAATCTACAGTTTGCTAAAAAAAAAAAAAAAGTCCATTACAAGGAAAAAAAAAAACATCAATACTAAACATATATGCACCAAATGGCACAGCATCCAAATTCTTAAAGAAAAGGTAAAATGATTTAGAGAAGGAAATGGATAATAAAGCTAAAACAGGGAACCTCAACTTCTCTTTCTTAATTTAGATACGTCAAAGCAAAAGAAATAAATAAGAATGAATTTAAGGAAAGGATAGAATTTTAGAATTTTAATTATGATAGATTTCTTGAAAAAAATGAATGAGTGGATGGGAATACATTTTTTTCAGCTGTACATGACACCATTATAAAAATGGAACATGTGTTACAGCATTAAAAATCTTATTATCATATTTAGAAAAGTAGAAATATTAATTGCATCCTTTGCAGATGATGGGATAAAAATTATATTCAATAAAGGGCATGGAGGCATAGCTAAAATAATTATTGACAATTTAAAAATGTAGTTCCAAAGAAAGAATGGATCAAATAAGAAATCATGGAAATAATAAATTATTGTACTAAAGGGAATGGCTTCAGTGTAACAATATACCAAAATTTATAGGATGCAGTCAAAGCAGTACTTAGAGGGAAATTAGTATTTCCAAATCCATCAACAAAACAGAAAAAAGGACAAATGAAGAAAGTGGTAATTAAAAAAAAAGAAAACTAGGAAAAGAGCAAATTCTAAGTCTCCAATTAAACTCTAAATTCCAAATCCTAAAAATCAAAGGAGGGATTAAAAACAATTGAATATTAGAAAACTAGTGAACAAGTAAATAAAACTAAATTGGTTGTATGGGAAAAACAACCAATAAAGTTGATAAATCATTGGCTAACTTTATTTCAAAAAAAGAAAAAAAAAAGAAAACCAAATTACCAGTACAAAAAAATAAAAAAGGTTAATTCATCACTAATAAAGATGAAATTAAAGGAATTATTAGGAACTATTTTGTCCAATCATACATCAATAAATTTAGTAGCTTAAGTGAAATGTATGACTATTTTACAGAAATATAAATTGCCCAGATTAACAGAAGAAATAGAATACTTAAATAACCCTATCTTGAAAAAAGAAATTGAACAAGACATAAATGACTTCCCTAAGCAAAATCTCCAGGACCAGATGGATTCACAATTGAATTCTACAAACCATTTTAGGAATAATTAATTCAAATACAATATATACTTTGGTGGTGGGGAGGTAAAGTAGCATATTCTTTTAAAAGACAAATGTGGTGCTAATATCTAAAAATCCCTGGAAGAAAAAAACCAGAGAAAGAAAACTGTGGACCAATTCTTGTAATGAACATTGATGCTAAAATTAAATATATATACATATATATGTATATATATATATGAGGAAGGGGATTAGAGCAATATGATCATAAAAATCATACACTAAGACCAGGTGGGATTTATACCAATAAGACTGGTCTAGTTTAATAGTAGAAAATTTATAATCAAAATTAACTATGTCAATAACTAAAATAACAAAGGTATATTAGTATGATAGAGTATAATATTTAATCCTATTAAAATATTAAAAAGGATAGGAATAAACAGAGTTTTCCTTAAAATTAAAGGTGGAATTTATCTAAAGCCATCAGCAAGCATAATCTGTAATGGGGAAAAGATAGATATCTTCCCAATAAGAGCAGGGTGAAGCAAATATGCCCATTTTAACCACTATTATTCAATATTGTACTAGCATTGCTAATATAATTGCTAGCAATAAGAGAAGAAAAGAAATTGAAGGAATTAGAATAAGCACTGAGGAAACAAAATTATCCCTCTTTGCAGAAAATATGATAGTGTACTTAGAGAATCTTAGGGAATCAACTAAAAAAAACTCATTACAATAATTAACGACTTCAGCAAAGTTTCAGGATATAAAATAAACCCACACGAATCATTTCATTTCTATATACTACCAGCAAAGTCCAATGTGAAGACTAGAGGAATTCTATTTTAAATAACTAAATAATTATACTTCCTCCTCCCTGCCTTTTAACCTAACTCTTTTCCCCATGGTATGGCAAGCAATTTAATACAGGTTATATAGAGATAATCATATTAAACATATTTCCACATTAGTTATCTTGTGAAAGAAGAATCAGAACAGAAGGGAAAAACCAGAAAAAAGAAAAACAGTGAAAGTACTGTGCTTCAATCTGTATTTAGACTCCTTAATTCTTCCTCAGGATGTGGTAGCTTTTTCAACCAAAGGTTTTTAGAAGTTGTCTTTTATCATTGCATTGCTGAAGAGAGCAAAGTTTATCAAAGTTTATTATCATGCAATATTGCTATTACTGTGTACAATGTTCTCCTGGTTTTTATGACTTCACTCAGCATCATTTTATGTAAGTTGTAGCAGATTTTTCTGAAACTCTATGTGTTCATTATTATAGTGCAATAGTATTCCATTAAATTCATATACAGCATCTTGTTCAGCCATTGCCCAGTTGATGGACATCCCTTCAATTTTCAATTCTTAGCCACTACAAAAAGAGCAGCCAGAAGTATTGTACATGGAGGTCCTTTTTTCACTTTTTATGATTCCTTTGGAATACAGACTTAGTAGTAGTGTTGCTGCATCAAAGTGTATACAAGGTTTTATAGCTCTTTGAAAATAGTTCCAAATTGTTCTTCAGAATAGTTGGTTCAGTTCACAACTCCACCAAACTGTATTAGTGTTCCAACTTCCCCAATATCTTCTCTAAAATTAACCATTTCCTTTTTCTTTTGTGTGAGCCAGTCTTATAGGAGTGTGATGGTATAGCTTAGGGTTATTTTAGTTTGCATTTCTCTAATCAATAGTGATTTATTAAAGGTATTTTTTTCATATGAATTTTGATTATAGCTAACATTTCAAAAATTGTTCAGGTGATAATTAAAGAGGGAGGAATCACAGATCCAAACAAATGGACCTCCTTTTGGGTCCTTGAATCTGAAAATATTATTTTGATCATTTTTCCTGTATATTTTCTTTGTTTTGTTTCAGTATTTGTTGCAATGAGTTTTATATTTCTCTCTTTTATTTAAGCATTAGTGGCTGCAAAAATATATGGAGAAATTGATTCTTTTCATTTTTAAAAGCAGTCTGAAGATTGTCACTTAAATTTTGTTAAAATTCCCTTTAAATCCATTTGATGTGTAGTTTTTTGTTTGTTTTCTTTTGCTTTTGACTAGATGATCTTTTTCTAATAGTGGGCTATGTTGCACCTTTACTTTTTTATTTTATTTATTTGGATATTAACATATTCTTAGAGTTCTTTCATATTTATGTGTAATTTTGCAAGTACTCTGTGAATATTCTTTGTTCATTTAAAAATGATAAATTTAATATTTTCTTCTTTTTCTTATCAGGGTAGATATTCTCTTTTTTAGGGGGGAAGGCTTTTTTTTTTAAATAAAGGCTCTTAGTTTGACTAATATTATGTTGTTCATATTTTCCAGTTTTATATTTTTCTGGTCATTCAGGCTTTTATAAATTTGTACTTGTTTTGAGGTAATTAAGTTATTTTAAATTTTATGCTGTTAATTGGTTCTCTATTTTCTATTTTATCAGTAATAGGAGATATCAGAATTAGACTTTTTTGATGACTAGCTTTAGCTATTTCATAATTTTGGCATAGTATTTCATTGTTATAATCATTAACATAAATAGTTATAATTTGTATGATTTATTCCTTAACTCATTGATTATTCAGGATATCATCATGTAGGCTCTAGACAGGTATGTATCATTCACTCAGGTTTCTTTATCCATTCCTGTTTCATGGTGTTATTATCTGTAAGTTTTTAATTATTTTTTAAAAAAACTTAAATTTTATTTTTCCTGGTTATACATGTACATTCACTTTATTTCAAGTATATATTTATTTATGAAGCATGTTGGGAAAGAAAAATCAGAACAAAAGGAGAAAACCATGACAAAAGAAAACAGCAGGAAAAAAAAAAGATGAACATAACACATGTTGTTTTATGTTCAATCTTGAGAGTTCTGTTTTCTGGCTGCAGATGACATTTTCTATCCAAATTTTATTGAGATTGCCTTAGAGTACTGAACCAGTTAGAAGAACTTAATCTTTCATAGTTGATCATGGCACAACCTTGCTATTATTACGTACAATGTATTCTTGACTTGTTTCACTCAGCATCCGTTCACGTAAATCTTTCCAGGCCTTTCTAAAATCACATTGTTCATCATTTTTAATAGAACAATAACATTCTATTACTTTCATAAACTATAACTTATTCAACCATTCCACAATTGATAGACATCTATTTACAAAGGTAACATTAGATGCTGATAATATTTTCATTGTTTAATAGCTCCATTCAGTAAGATATGATTTATCCAATATTTTATTAGTTTATCCTTTTTTATCATTCTTTAGAATGCATCCAATTATGTGTCAGCAATATTAAGTTTATTCCTTTTTATTTTCACTGTTTTTTAAATCTGTCTAAATTTTCTACCCACATATCTACATATTTGTGCATATAGATTATATATGTACATGTTAAACACAGATATTTTTGTTGTCTCTATTTCCTCAGATTGTAATATCATCTTCATGCTTGCCTTCACATAATCACTTTTAGATCTTTCCTTTTATTTATTATTTCAGCTGATTTTAGTTACCAAACAAATACATTTTATTCAATTCTTTTGTTTAACTGAATATGTCTAAAGGTTTAAATATCTATTAATAATGTCCTGAATATAGTTTTCTTGTCCATTTCTTTATTTTTTTCTTTTTTAATTGGGGGATTTGAACTCTTCACAATTAGAGTTATAATTGTCAAGTTTTACATGTCATATGTACACTCATTTTTTTCCTGTTGATAGATATTTCATATTACATCTTTTTATAGAATCACAGGATGATAAAAAGGTAGAGCTAGAAGATTATTTGTGCAACAATTAGTAAGCCTCATAGCTTTTGTGGAAACAAATAATTCTAGTGATGTTAAATGATTTCTCAAATGTCAGTCAATACCACATATTAGAAATTGGATCCATAATGTTTCTCCACTAACTATTTTTGGTGTGATTTAACCTGCTGAAGGCAACTCTGTGTCTTTCCTTGGTCTTTTGATTATTCTTAACATTAAATCTTCAGAGATGGTGTTGTTCTTTAACTTGCAGTGATACAATATCACATATATCTAGGCCCAGAGTTAAATGCGGAGAAGAATTAGGTGGATTGATTTAGGGTAATTAGGCCGTACTTTAATGGGTGCTTTGGGGATAACAATAAAAATATTTAAATTTGTATAGTACATTAGAGATACATTTTTTCTAAATATTACCATAATCGATTCACAATTCTTAAAGATATATTGTGTATGTATTTTTTTAAATCAACTTTCAAATAGGCTTAGTCTGTTTCCCAAGATTGTGTAATTAACATGTATCAGATCTGGGCCTTGAATTGAGGACTTCTAAGTCCAAATTGAGTTTTCTTTAGTAAATTGGTTATTGCCTGACATAGTTGGGCAATGAATCATTCTGCTTAATCAAATATATTGATCAAGTTGAGGCAGAAATTGTAGGTTTGAATTCCTATTTAGCTACTAATTATGTGACTTTAGGCAGAATAATTCATAGCTCTAGGACTTTATTTTCACACCTGTGCAAAGGACTTTTAAGAAAATCAAAGGAAATAATTGGTATAACTGTTTATACCTTAGCTGGATGAATGAATAGTTTAGACCTTCAGAGTTATATAGAATCGTAGGAGATTTTCCATTCCAAGATTCCCACATTATACAAGGAAAGTAAGGCTTCTCTCTCTCTCTCTCTCTCTCTCTCTCTCTCTCTCTCTCTCTCTCTCTCTCTTTCTCTCTGTATATATATACATCTAATTTATCTTTTTACCCCCAATAAAAATCAATCAATCTCAGTGCTACTCCAACCAATCCTTTTAAATTATTATCATTGTTATCTAACCTCCTACTCAATATAGGATTTTCCAAAACCCAATTGGATTGCTTTTAGATTTAGTGAGTTTTCCATCATTGAATGTGATCCAGCAAATGATAGATAAGCCCTTATTAAGAACGCTCCCCCGCCCCCAGATAATTGATGATCAATTTTACATAACTAGCAAATAATCAATAAAATGAGATGAGACCCTCTCACAAGCCAAAGATTTACTAAAAAGTTTTTTAAAAGAGGTATTTATTTCCTAGTAGTGCCTAATAAATGGTAGGGATCAAATAAATTCTTGTTGAATTAAATTAAATTTTTTTGTGATTTTGAATCTTATGGCACCTTTCAACTTCAAGATTTTGTTGTTCATAGATAAAATAAGTAAATGTTCTAGTTTTTCAAAGAATGAACTGAAATATAATTTTTGTTGAAAGTAATACAATGCTTCTAAGTTCATTCATGAAGTACTTTATTATTTTATAGTTACTCGGGTTATCAATATGCACATCAATTATTATTATATAGTACAGTACCATACAAAGGCAAAATGCACTAATGAAATGTGACAGTTGATAGAATGTTAGATGACAATATTCAGTGTATTAGGGAGAGTGAACACAAAGAAAATGAAATCATAATCTAAGACAATTATCAAATAATTTTAAAATCCCTAGCTCTTCATAAGCCAAAGGAGATGTAGAATGATATCTGAACTTGGCAGGTGAGAGGTGCACACTGACAAGATTGATCTAATAGGTAAATTACCGGATCCATTTTTTTTCCTATCTCAATGAATTCACATTGCCTTTTTGTAAAGACATTTCCATCCACTTCACCACTATGGGCAACAATGTGTTTCAGAGACAAGATTTGAAGACAAGATAGTCAGGTAATGGTACAAGTAAAAATGGTTATTGGGTGATGGAATGAATAGAGTCAAGAAGACTCCTTTTCCTGAGTTCAAATCTGACCTTAAACACATTCTAGCTATGTGATCCTAAGCAAGTTCCTTAATTTTAGTTACCTCATGTTCCTCACCTGAAAAATGATCTGAAGAAGGGAATGGCAAATAATTTCAGTATCTTTGCTAAGAAATCCCCAGTGAGAAGACAGGAAGGTTAAGATACCACTTAAATGCCTAAGTAACAATGTGAGGAGAAATAACATAAAAGCTAAGTATGAGAGGTAACAAAACTTATGGACTTTCTGGAAAGCAGCTCAATGATTGGAAACAGAGAAAAGGAATCAAACATCCAAGAAAATCACCTAATATCTATCTATCTATTTATCTATCTATCCATCCATCTATCCATCTGTCTATTCATCCATCTATCTATTTATACATACAGATACATTAGATAATAAAAAGAAATCAAAGAAAAATAATGAACAAAAAAAGATAGGTAGTCAGGAAATAGGAAAATATAGATTTACAAGTCAAGATGAAAGATCAAATGAGGTCAAGGCAAGTCATTACCTTTAGGAAAACTATTTGATATCATTGCTCCTTACCTAAAAATAGTAGATAAGTATCCTTTTTCTGCCAGAAAAAGCAACCAAGAAAGTCTTTAGGAACCTTAACAAAAGTACAACATGGAAAATGAAATCAAATAGATGGCCTCTAGCCAAGAGAGAGCAATTTTCTAACTTGTAGTAGTTTTTAAGCCATGTCTTAACCCCTTGGATCCTAAAGTGAGATAGGCTAAGGAATAAATGTATCTGGTCAGAGGAAAAAAAGAGGAAATCCACTGAAATCTCTTAAATGTAATTACTTCTTTTTGATTCTTCCCCACACACTTAGAAATGAAGTCTTTTGAAATATTCCCTTCTAGTTCCCCAATTACTACTCTGAGCTAGTAGTTTGTTCCCACCACTTTTGGATGATGACTACACTTGCTTAAATAAACAATTCTTTTTCACATCAGTTGTCAATCTCTCAGGTGGTCACTTCTGGGCAGCATTACACAAATTTTACATGGTTTTTGCCCAAAAATTTCAATGAAATTCTTACCATTTGCAGAAAATTAAAGAAATGTTGATCTCTCAAGATTGCCACAGCTGTTGGAATTAGATAAATTTCTGTGGGTTTGGGAAGGGGGTATCCTTGTCATAAACTTCTTTTTTAAAAACAAGCATACATTATTTTCTTTCAAAATTCTTTATTACAAACTCAAGAATTATTAACAGGCATGAACAAATATTCAAAGAACAACAAAAAAGGACTGCATATGAAATTGCAAACTTCTGGAAGGTGTATTTTTAAAATTTTTTACAATCCATTACATTTAACACAGTAATCACAAAATTACTTTCATACATTGTCTTACTATAATGAAGTTTAAATTGTTGTCTGAAAATTTGGCTCAGCTCATGATGCATTCTCTACAGCATCTTTCTCGAGTCAAACTAGCTATCTTGTGTAAAGCTTGATCTAAATGAAGGACTGAAATCTTAACTTCTTTCTGCTATAACCACCCATGCTGTATTGTGTTTCTTTCCAGTTTATTCCTTCTGAACTGTTTTTCCTTCTAAAAACTTATTCTTCTTTCCCCCTCCCAGTTTTATGAGGTGAAGCCCCAATAAAATTTTGCAGCTCCTGCAGCTGTCTCCTGGTATTCTAGCTTTGAAGTCTGGTAGTTCCCACTCACTAATCCTTCTACCAGTCATTCTCTCTCAGGAGAAACTACATTTTTCCACAAAAGTGGAAAAGCCTGTTTCAGTTGCCTTCAAATGTCCCCCACAGCAAATTTTGAGGGGATAAGCAGCAATATTGTTAACTCAGTCTCTCTAGGATTTCTCAAAGGAATGTCTTAATCCTATTAATTTCAGGTAAACTCTATCTTCTGAAGCCAACACACATGGATAATTAGAATCTTGCCTTTTTAGATCACTCCAGTGGCCGGAAAAGTAACCTTTCTTTTCTCTGACTACTATGATTTGCCTAATTGAAGTGCATCCTTTTGACCATGATGGATCTCTTTCAGCTATACATTTTAGATTTCTTTCTCAAAAGACTAGTTTATCTCAGGTGTACTAACACCTACATATCTCTTTCCATTCTCCATATGGAATGTGCAATGGAGTGGAGTGGAAGGAGAAACATGTGTTTATATCAATTTACTTGTACTTATTGCTCAAATACTTTGAATTGCTTCCATTAGATTTTATATCCTGATAGTGGGAGTTCTATCTCAATTAAAATAGATATAAATATTAAGTATTATACATTTATGAATACATTTATATATGTATGTATACATAATATGTATGTGTGCATGTATGTGTATAGATATAGATAGTAGTTAATATGCGTCCTGGACAAGAGAAGAAAATAGAGAATGAGAATAAGTTTTGTGAAAGTGGTAGGTAGACAAAAAAGTCTGGTTAAGCATAAGAATTTAATCTTAACATTCCTGGGGAATCAAAAACAGTTTTATCTTTAGCTGTTTCTCATTTTCCTTATCCACCTTTTAATTTTTTTTAAATTTTTGTCCATTCTATTCTATTTTAGTTGTTTATCCTCTTTTGTCATATTCTGTCCTATTCATCCCATCTTATCCCATTCCATTTTCATTTATTCTTTCCTATTATCAAGCTCTACTACATATCAAGCATTGTAATAATTATTAGGAATATAAAAATAAAGACAATGCAAGATTATGCTCAAGAGGAACTTTTATTCTATTGGCACTGGGAGTTTAGGTAATCATCATGCTTATAAATTACTTAATTCAAATCTAACTGACTTTGGTATATTCCCAGGACACCTAAAAATCACTATATGCTTAGGATCTGCTCCTGATAGAAAAAAAAAAGAGAACTGGGGTACGTGTGTGTGTCTGTCGCTTGTATAGCCAGAATTGTCTGAGTTTTTAAACATATAACTCAGAACAATCTCTTTTTTTAAAGTTATTTGTGTAAAGATGAAGAAATCCTTCATTTGTGACTGAAACTATGACAAAAGAAAGGATTCAGGATCACATTTTATATTAGCCATCCCCACCAAAACAAACAAACAAATAAACAAACAACACAACTCCAACACACCTTAAGCCATTTGATCCCAAGGAATGGACTGGAAATTTTAATTTTGTTACATGTTACACTCTCTTTTTTTCTAAGGAAGTCTAAATACATCGTTTAGATTTCTTAATCCAGTAGCCTAAGACATGAAGATCTCAGAGTCCAGAGTTTCAGACAGGATCTTGCTAACAAACCAGCAAAGAAATCTTGAGAAGCTAAGGTCCGGGAAGCTAGCTCAATGATTCTTGAAATTGTTGGTACTAATACTATGTAGAAACTGAGTTAAACTGGGAGACTAATCTTCCTATGTCCCCAGAGATGAGGTAGTATAAAGATCTCATGTTCTGAAGTATTATAGCTATAAATTAAATATTCCTTTGTAAAAGCTAAATGAATGTTATATGATCAAATGGAACTAGGGGAGCAATCATTGAATCCCCAAAATGCAGAGCACAATTTGTGAATGATTCAGGTCACAAGAGAACAGAGATTTCTCCAAGGTACCAAAAAAAAGCATGGGAGAGTATAATATAGTTGATCTGGTTTTCAAGTAATAGGGCTAAAGAAAACACTCTCTCTCTCTCTCTCTCTCTCTCTCTCTCACCTCCTCTTTCTCTCTGTGTGTCTCTGTCTCTTGCTCTGTCTCTCTCTCTTTCTGTTTTTTACATATTCATATAGCAATATATAGATATATCTAACTACATACATATTCAGATATATCTAAATTTATCTATAGCTAAATCTGTTGACAGACAAAAAGACAGACACAGAGAAAAATATATATTACAGTTTATCTCTCTGTATATATGCACATATATGCACATATATGCACTATATATGTGCACATATGTATATAAATATATATGCTCATATATATTAAATATAAAATAATATTAGGATGAGAGGGCATTAACAACTGTGTGGTATAAAAAAGAATTCATATGAAAATGATCATTTAAGCCAAATTTAGAGAGGACCTGGGAATTCTAAAAAATGAGAGGTAAGAAAGGAGACCATTCTAGACATGTGAGACAGCCTGTATAAAGTCACAGAGGAAGGAAATGGTATGTGTTGTACAGGCAACAAGAAGTAGGCTAAGTGTGCTAGAAAAGGCAGTCATATAAAGTCAGAATAAAGCAGGGATTCTTAACTTGGGGGTCTATACATTTTTAATTTAAAATACTTTGACAACTAGATTTTAATATACTTGGTTTCCTTTATAATCCTCAGTATTTTATTTCATTCATATTAAAAAATTCTAAGAAGTGCTTCACAGAGTTCACTGGATTGCTGATGGTGCCCATATCATATGCAAGAAAGTTTACACTACCACACATAGATCATTTGGAGCTAGATTTTTGGAAGGCTTTAAATAGCAAAAAATTAATTGTTTTTTGATCCAAGAGGCAATAGGGAACCACTGAAGTTTCATGAACAACTATTAATAATAATACTTCTATGCAAATATGATAAAATTGTAGAAATTTGGGGGGGGGAATTTATCAAAGTAGAAAAAAAATTAAGTATAGATAATATTTATTAACTCTAGTTCTGATTTTACTATAACAATGAGAGTGATCAAAATCCAAAGTCTGTCTGATAATAACCTTCAGTGTTGTCGCATATATATATATATATATGTATATGTATATATATATATATATTTGACTATATACCAGAGAATAAGCTGACCATTATTAGATCCATGATGTTCAGTATTCTGAATCATCCAATCTTTTGTCAATATTTCCTGTATAATCTTCCCCTAAGAAGAAATATTGAAGAATGCTGAAAGTATCATGACAGCCTCTGGGCTCTCATTGGAAAGGTAAAGATAGTCTTACTTTTATAGAGACAACAGCTTTACAGAAATTCAGAGAAAATTCCTTAGATAATTACAAAAACAAATTAAAGGATAGGGAAATTTGAAAAAAGAATGGAAAAATATTATTTCCAAGCCAAAATGACAACTGGGAGAGGAGAAAGCATGCACACAAAAATTATTGTATTGTTACTATGGCTGCAAGTTTACAATTAAAATGTGGGAAAGGAAGAAACAGCCAGTTAGATGTGAACATCACAGTGAGGAACTGCTGTCATCTGCAAGATTTTAGGCATTCTAGTCTCCAGGGCTGAAAAATGTAGAAGCAGTTTTCTAGTCTGCAAAAAACTAAAGGATGCAAAGAGAAGAGGTCTGTTGGGTATTTAAAATGTTTGATAGCCATCAATTGTAAATGGGGAAAAAAGCTTTGGGGAGTACCATTTCCCATCTCTGTGGTATTGTTTAAGCTTATTTCATACAGCAAGAATCTTGGGAATTGAAGAATAAAGGGAGTGTATCACAGGTGGCAGGTACCAGAGGGTAATGGCTATAAACACCATTTATGGTGCCAGAAAATACAATAAATGAGAAACTACCTTATGTTACATCATAGTCCCAGGCAATTATAATTTGGATTCTCCTTGCAAATGTGCATCAGGGGATTTTAACTCCTTCATGGAAGACCAGAGACCCCAATGACAACTAATCTGAGGGAGGTCAAGCCTACAATGATTGAACAACAAAGACTCTGATACGTTTGGCATTTCTCCCAGTTTAGTATTGATAGTAAATGTCATACAATTGTAGGTTGTAATTTGTATGTATTGACATCTTCTGGCTCCACAATGTAAAAGGTTCCAGAGGAGGGCCTCTCACATGTATGACTTATGGAGCTTTGAGACAAAAGTTAAATAGACTGAAAGGACATGAATGAGTTAAGATCTGCCTCAAGATGGTACTGCTTTTGATCCAATTTAGATAATAACATTCTACAATACTCTTACCTGCATCATAAACACTTAAATCATTTTTAAAAGTGATTCAGAAAATTCATTTTATTATTTTTATTGATATTTTTATTATTTTTAACATTTGCTGTTAAAACTTTGACTTCCAAATTCTCTTCCTTCTTCCTTTCTCATTTCCAACCCCATTGAAATGGCAAACAATTCAATACAAATTGAAAATGCATAGTCATGCAAAACTTTTCCATAATAGGCATGTTTGTTATAACATAAATCATGGACCGATCCCTCCCCTCAAAAAATCTCAAAAAAAAAAATAAAGTCAAAAAAGTATGATTCAATCTGTATTTAGACACTATCAGTTCTTGAGGATGGGTAGTATTTTGTCATCATAAATCCTTCAGAGATGTCTTCAGTCATCAATATACTTTTCAAAAGTTTTAAACATCTGATTTATAACCATTTTTCTCTAATGGAAGAATTTATAATTTGTACTTATCCCTATATCCTTTTACCTATCCTCCATATTTTTTCCTATGTATATCTCATGTTGACATGTTGAATATATAGATGTTTGGGAGGTGGACCTAATGTGACTAAGAGTAGACAGATCTTTTTCTGAGCTCTGATCCTTAAGATCAAGCCTCTGAATGAATTTTGGAATTACAGAACTCACAAATATTTGGATTGTAGCACATTTTCAGCAGAAGATATCTTGGAAGGACTTCAGAAAGATTTGTCTCAATTAGGCAGGAGTGAGGTGGGGGAGGGGGAGAGAGACGCAACTTAGTGTAGGTGCAGCACAGGGATGACCACGACAGAGAGGCTCCATGTTTGGGGAATCCAGTGGGAGGCTCTTAACCAAGATACAGCAATATCGGTTACTCTGTTCTGGTTCAGAAGCCAGTGGATTAGCAGATTAGTTGATCTAACTACAGAAGACAAATAATGAGCCCCTGAATCCCAGCATAACAAGCAGAACTTGGCCAAAGCCACCCAGTATGGGACAGAAGCTGGCAGCACCAGCTACAATGCACCATGAAGCCACCAACAGAGGAAGTATGGGACAATTTCCCCTTTGTTGTTAGGATAGATCTCAAACTTTAAAAATGAACAAAAAGAGCAAAAAGAATACTGACAATAGGTAGCTATTAGGGAGACAGGAAAGAAATTACTTCAAACCTGAGGATACTAAAGGCAAAATGTCTCCAAATGAGGCCTCAAAGTATGATATGAGTTGGTCTCTAGCTCAAAATACTCTCTTGGAAGTACTCAAAAAGGAATTTAAAATAAAGTTATAAATAAAAATGGGGAAATGAAATGAAAGCTTTGGAAAAGGAAATAGAAACTATATCAAGAAAACAATTCCTTAAAAATAAAGTTGGTGAAATGAAAAAAAAAAAAAACAAATGCAAAAAGGAGGTAAAAAGCCTCAACTGAGGAAAATAATTCACTAAAATTTAGAATTAAATAAATTGAAGTGAATGACTCAATGAGATATCAAGAATCAGTAAAATAAACTGCAAAAATGAAAAAAAAAATAGAAGAAAATATGAAAGTTCTCATTAAAAAAAAAAAAACTGTACTGGAAAATAGATCTAAGAGGTACAATTTAAAAATTACTGGACAATCTGAAAACCATGATTTTAAAAAGAGCCTGGCCAACATCTTTCAAGAAATCATCAAAGAAAACTGCCCTCATGTCCTAGAACCAGAAGGTAAAATAGCCATTGAAAGAATTCACCAAGTTAAACAATTTAAGTAAAGCCAAGAACTCCCTAGCCATGTTGTACAATATAGATGACTTGCCTTTCTATCCTCTTCACCTCTCTACTCAAAGGAGCAAGCTATATTTCCTTCCTTTTTTTTTTGCAGGAAATAGGTGGCTTATTTTAATTACTATTTTTTTTGGATATTATTTACTTTGATCATGGATTATAATATTTTTTGCTCCTGATTTCCTCACTTTACATCAATTCCTACAAACTCACCCATGCTTGTTTGTTTGTTTCCCTTCTATAGTCATTGTTATTTTCTGAATAATAATATTCTATTAAATTCACACACACACAAACATCCCAATTTGTTTGGATATTCCTGAACTGATGGGTAGGTAACCAACTTCCTTTCCCTCAATCTTTTTTTTTTTTTTTTTTTTTTGCTACCACAAAGAGTACCTCTATAATTATACCTCCTGAAAGAGATCCAAAAATGTAAATTCCGAAGAATATCATAACTAAATTCAGGATTATCAGATCACAGAGAAAATATTGCAAGCAACCAGAAAGAAATAATTCAAGTGTAAAGGAGCCATAATTAGGATTACCCAGGTTCTAGCAGCATCTACTTTAAAAGATCTAGGGTCCTAGAGAATGATATTCTGAAGGGCAAAGGAGTTTGGACTCCAGCTAAGAATCAACTACCCAGAAAAACTAAGCATTACCTTTCAGAGGTAAAGATGGACATTCAATAAAATAGGGTATTTTCAATTATTTTTGATGAAAAGACCAAATATGAACAGAAAATTTGATGTTCAAAAATATACATCTGAACTATGCCTAAGGGCTCCAAAACTCCATGTTTTGACTTATTAATAAAATTACTAGCTCTGTCTCCAAAATATATATCAAAGAAAAGAGAAAAGGATCTATTTATAATGTGTATATATATATGTGTGTGAATGTGTGTATGTTTGTATATAAACCCACTTTTTGGATGTGGCAAGGAATTGAAAAACAAGATGATGCCCATCATTTGGGGAATGGCTAACCAAGTTATGGCATATGATTATGATACAACATTATAATTTTATAAGACACAATAAGCAAGTTGATTTCAGAAAAACCTGGGAAGATTTGTATGAAGCAAAGTGGATTGCAAAGAACATGAAGACATTGTACACAATAACAGGATTATTGTAAGAATGATAAACTGTGATCAATAATTGCCTTGAACAAGACAATTTCAAATGATCATGATGAAAAATGCTATTCCATTCTCTCCAGAGAGAACTCTGCATGGGTATTGAAGCATATTTTTAAAACTTTGCTTTTCTTTTTGTTTGCCTGTTTTCTTTAACAGTAAGGCTAATGGGGAAATATGATGTTATATTTATAACTGATTTAAATGTTTAACCAATATATATGTATCTGTATGTATATATATTATATATATATATATGTATAATCAATATAAATTTGCTTGCATTTTTAAGAAGAGGGGAAGGGTAAGACGGAGGGAGAGAATTTGGATCTCAAAATGAAAAAAAAAACTGAATGCTGAAATTCTTTACATGTAATTGGGAAACATTAAAAGAAATTTAAATACATATATATGTGTTTGTGCATGTTTATATACACATATGGAAATATATGCATTTTCATGTAATCAATACTCAGAGTTCCATCTATAGCTCCTGTCACACATATACACATATTAAAAATGGTCCCTACACCTTTTAAATGTAAAACTGGGAGATATTTTTCATTGTCATTCCTGCAGAGTAAAGATTGTTCATTCTAATTCATCAAAATTCAAGTGCTTTTCCATATTCCTTTTATTTGTTATTTTGTTCAGTATTCATTTCATTCTGTAAGTTCTATTTACTTTATATTATTTAGAATCACAGGATCATGGATTTAGAGCTGAGTATTTCTCCTGTTTTACTAAATCCCTTAACTTCATTTATTTTCTTTTGTTGTAATAATATTCCATTATGATGATACTTTAAAAATTGCTCAACTACTCACTTGTTGAGTGGCACCAACTTTTAATTTTATCCATATTTCTATTTCTATAAAATAATTTTACAGTTGCCTTTTATTTATTTTTATTTACCATACCTATTTTCCTTACATGATCCTCAAAAATCTTTCCAAAAACAACAATAAGGCAATTTAAGCAAAGCCAAAAAACTCCCTAGCCATGTCTGACAATATAGATGACTTTCCCAGTCCATCCCCTTTTTCAACTCTCTACTGAAAGGAGCAAGCTATATTTCCTTATATTTCTTTGCAGGCGATAGGTAGTTTATTTTAATTATCTTTTTTGTAGATATTAATTACTTTGATCATTGATTATAATGGATTTTGCTCTCGATTCCTTCACTCTGCATCGATTTCTACAAACCCACCCATGTTTGTTTGTCTCTTTTCTATATTCATTATTATTTTCTGTATCATAGTATTCTATTAATTTCACACACACACACACACACACACACACACACATGAACATCCCAATTTTTTTGGATATTCCTGAACTGATGAGTGGGTACCCAACCTCCTTTCCCTCACTTTTTTTTTTTTGCTACCACAAATAGTACCTCCATAAATATTGTGTTACCAATAATTTTTTGAAAGAAAATGTAATAAGGCTTTGTGAAGAAGTATGAATAACAGAAGGGTAGTATGTCTAAAATGACACTAATATTTTTACCTGTGATTTGGTATATTGATAATTTCATGAAAGCTAGTTTATGCAGTGACATTTCATTACAAAGAATATTATTGCAACCAAAAAAAAATAAAATTGTTTAGTTCCTAATAGTGGTCTATAGTGATAGAGTCTAAAAGATCTCATTTCAACAAAATTCCTAACTATGAATAATTTATTATAGCTATCAGCTCCCCCCCCAGTACATATAATTCTAATTCACACAAACAAAAATAAAACATAATTTAAACTATTTAAAGAGGCTAATTTTTAATCATTCTTTTTTTGTGTGGTCTTGGCCAAGTTTATTCAATGAGAAATTTGTTCAATTGATTTGTAAACTGAAGGTGGGCTCTTGGGTATGCATTAAAATACTGATTCTGAATTTCCACTATTTGGACCAACATGTAGAGAAATGAGGTCAGCTTACTAAAACATGGCAGAAGGGACAGTACTTCCTTCTCTGACTCTTTAGCATAATTGTTGCCTTGACCCAGAACTTTTCCATAAAATGTTTTCATGCTTCTTTCTCCTTCATCTTTCTTTGTTTCTTTTTTCTTTGTTCCTCTCTCTCTCTCTCTCTCTCTCTCTCTCTCTCTCTCTCTCTCTCTGTGTGTTTCTCTCTCTCTGTCTCTCTCTCTTTCTTTTTCCCCTCCCTCCGTTCCTTCTTTTCCTTTGTATTACCATGACAGTACAGCATCTTGCACAGCATTTGTTGATTAATATACATTTATTGATTTGAAATTGAATTCTGCCTTATACCCAGGCATGTTACAATTTCTTGGGGATTTAGTTTCCTCCAAAAATAAAGGAGATGGAATATATGACTTTTAAAATTCATTCCAATTTTAATCTATTATTGCATGATAAAGAAATGAATGGAACAGAAAAGACATAGTAGACATCCAAGTAGATACATATAGATTAGTGGTGCTTGACAAACCTCTGGAAATGTAATAAAAAACAAATAGAATAGAGATAGAATAACGCAACAAATATGGTAGGAAAAAAATGGTTAGCAATTTGAAAAGGAATGAAATTAGACGTATATCACACAATATATTTTATTGAATTTCTAATATGTAAGGGAATTAAAATCTTTCTTTCTATGTATGTATGTGTATATAAAATATATAGATTATTTGTATAATTATATATGTTTCTGTGTGCATATACATACATACATGTTTAGCTGTGTGTGTATGTGTGTGTGAACATTAAGTTCATGTACTGAGAGAGTGAGAGAAACATGGAAGTCTGATTTAAGATTTTGGTTAATTGATTTCTATTCATTAGGTCTTTAATTATACTACTTAGGATGATAAATTTAGAGAGTGGAATTTAGAGATTGTAAAGTTCACACCCCTCATTTTCAGATAGGAAAAATAAGAGCCACAAAGGTCACTGACTTTCCCAAGGTCACACAAGTAGTAGGCATCAGAAGTAATAATAATAAAAAATGCATTTATATAGTATTTTAATGTTTGCAAAGCACTTTAAAATATTTATATAGCACCTTACAATTTGCAAAGCAGTTTAAAATGTTATTTTATTATATTCTCAAAACAATAGGTATAATGCTGATAGTAAAAAACAGACCAATGAGTATGCTATTTTTTTTAAAAGCTAGACAAAGAACAAATTAAAAAATTCCATTTAATCACTAAATTGGAAATCTTAAAAATGAAAGATGAGATTAATAAAACTGAATGTAAGAAAATCATTGAATTAATAAATAAAATTAGGCATTGGTTTTATGAAAAAAAATGAAATAGATAAACCATTAGTTAATATGATTTTGAAAAAAAGAGAAAACCAAATTACTAGTATTAAAAATGAAAAAGGTGAATAAACCACTAATGAAGATGAAACCAAAGCAATTATAAAAAAGATATTTGCTTGATTATGTGCCAACAAATTTAACAATTTAAGTGAAATGTAATAATATTTACAAAATTTTAAAATAGCTAGGTTAACAAAAGAGGAAATAGAATATTTAAACCTATTTTAGAAATAAAAAAGAAATTGAAAAGGATATAAATGAGCTCCCTAAGGGAAAAAAAATCATTAGGACTAGATGTATTTACAAGTGAATTCTAGTAAGTGTTTAAAGGTCAGCTAATTCCAATATTAAGTAAATAACTTGAATTTATGGTCAAAGAAGGAATTCTACCAAGCTATTTCTATGAAGCCACTATGCTACTTATACCTGAACCAGGGAAAGCAAAGATAGAGAAAGAAAATTACAGATCAATTTCATTAATGAATATGGCTAAAAAAATTCTTAATAAAATACTTCCTAGGGGGTAACATAATATATTGTGAATTTAATATATTGTGACCAAGTTAGATTTATATCAGAAATACAAGGGTCGTTTAAAATAAAGAAAACTGCCAATGTAATTGATTGAAACAATAAAAAGTAAAAACAATAATTATATTGAGATGGAGGAAACGTTTTTGAGAAAATGTAGTACTCTTTACTATTAAAACCACTTCCAAATATAAGTATAAAATGATTTTTCTTTAAAATAATAAGCAGCATTTTTTATAAAACCACCAGGAAGCATTACTTTAATAGAGATCAGTTAGGAACTTTCCCAAAGGAAAACTTCGAGGAGTCAAGATGAGTAAGCAGTGAATCACTGTAACTCTTCCATTTTCACCTCCTAGGAACTATAAAATAATGCCCCAAGATAGATCTGAAATATCAAAACCAACCAAGGATATGGTATGCAACTTTTTGTTTTAGCCCAAGAAATTTGGAAGATTAGCACGAGGTATCCTTTTCACTAAAGGGGAAGTACAGTGCAGGACAAGAAATTTCTCAAGAGAGCCACAACAGTGACCTCAGGAAATAAGCAGGAGATCCTGACTCTTGGGGGTGGATAAATGCTAATACCAGGACCGTTCATGAGCCTTAACATAGCCAGGAAAGATGTACTCTTCTCTCTAGGAATTATACTTTTTCTATTTAGCTCCAAGAAAATAGGCTTTCTTCAGTGATTAGACCTCCATGGGTTTCAGTGCGGCTCTGGGCAAACAGGCATCCTCCATTGGTCAGAATTTAATGTGCTTCATTCTAATCCAAGCAAACAGGCATCTTCCCAACAGTAGACCTTCATATGTATCATCACAGCTCCATGCAAACTATGAGTGCTAGATCTCACCAGAAATCCAGCCATGCTTCAGCATTGCCTCATAAAACAATCAGTCTCCAGAGGCCAGACCGCCATCTGTTTCAGTGTAGCACTGTATTGTTGGAATTGTTTTGAGGATATAATATGATTACATTTTAAACTACTTTGCTCATTGTAAGATGCTATATAAATATTTTAAAGAGCTTTGCAAACATTAAAGTACTATATACATTGAAGCCAATGTAGAATCACCCCACCAGGCCTTGGTACCCATCAGCTACCACCACTAGAATTCCAATTTAACACCAAATAAGCTGCCAGACCCCTACAACTTCCAGCCAGACTAGATACAAGATTTCACAGTGGGCCTCAGGGCAGAAGCAGATCAGCAACAGGTAAACAGTCAAAGCCTGCAGCCACAGGCACAGAAAGCCTAAAACAATATTCATTCTCCCTGACAACAGAACTCCCCCTCCCCCAAAAAAAGAAAAAAAAAGATGAACAAAAGCAAAAATAGTAATAATAAAAACATAGAAAGTTATTATGCTGACAGATAAGACCAAGACACAAACTCAGAAGAGGAAAAAAAAATGCCAGGAAATCTATAAGCAAAACTCTAAAGAAAAATAGGAAATAGTCTCAAGTCCAGAAAGAATCCATGGAAGAATTCAAAAAGAAGCTTAAAAATCATATAAGAAAGGTTGAAGAAAAGATGATAAAAAAGTGATACAAAAGAATAATGAAGAAAAAGAGTCAACAGCTTGGAAAACTGCTTAAAAGTAAAACTGGCCAAATGGAAAAGAAGTACAGAGGCTAATTGCAGAGAACACCTTAAAAGTTAGAATGTGACAAAGAAAAGTTAATGATTCTATGAAACAAATTCAAAAGAATGGCAAAATTAAAGAAAATGTAAAATACTTCATGGAAAAAAAATAACTGACTTGAAAATAGACCCTGGAGAGACAATATCAAAATCACTATATTATCTTAAAGCCATAATCAAAAGTAAGATCTGAACATCTTTCAAGACATCTGCCATGATGTCCTGGAACCAGAAGGCAAAATAAGCATTTAAAAAAATCCACTGATCACCTCAGAAAAGAGATTCCAATAAGACCAGAAATCAGAAAAGGAGGCTTAATATCAACGACATTATTCACTACTATATTAGAAATATTGCCAAAAGCAGTAAATGAGAAGACATTAAAGGAATCAGGATGGGCAACTATCTCTTTTTTATAGAAAATGTGATAACATACTTAGAAAATCTTTAAAAAACAATTAAAAATTTAGGGGAAACAATAATTTTAGTAAAGCAGGCGAATATAAAATAAATCATTACAAATTATTAGTATTACTATGTATCAGCAAAAAAAAATCCTGCAAGACGATATAGGATATTTAGACATTATGAAATACCTAAGAGTAAACCTATCAAAACAAACCCAGAAACTACAAACACATTATTAAAGACTTTTGATACAAATAAAGCCAGATTCAATGCCTTTGGCTAATGGAGAAATATTATTTATGAGTAGGTAGAGTAATTATAATAAAGATGAAAATTTTACCTCATCTGTTTATCCCACCCCATCCACCCCAATTATTTAAAAAAAAAACTTAAAAAATCAAAACTTTTACCCCCAAAAAAACATTTTATTGAGCTAGAAAAAAACAATAAAATTAATTTGGAAAAACAAAAGATAAATAATATTAAAGTAATTAATGTAAAACATAAAGGAAGGAGGTTTCACAATACCTGATCTTAAACTATAAGTTAATAATTGTCAAAGCTATCTGGGGTTGTCTTAAAAATAGAAAAATAGATGAGTGTAACAGGGCAGACATATAACACACAGTAGCAAATGCTTATAACAATCTTATGTTTGACAAATGTAAGGACTTAAATTTTTAGATTAAAAATTTATTATTCTCATCCCCTCATTTCCCCATTATCCTCATCCCCACTTGCCTGTCTTCTTTCTCTCATGCTCATTATCCCCATCCCCACCTGACTATCCCCAAGAGACTATCTCCATCCTTCCAAATCCTCATTATCACCATCCCCATTCTTGCCCCATCCCCATTATCCTTATCCCCTTATATCCACCCAGGCACCCCCCATTCTCTCCCCCATCATATCCCCTTCATCTTCCTCTCAATCCAATCATCTCCATCCTCATTCCCATCACCCTTCACCTTGACATCCCCATCCAAGGAAGGAAGAAAAGAAGGAAGGAAGCAAGGAAACAAGGAAGGAAGGAAGAGAGGGAAAGAGGAAGGGAGGAAAGAAGGAAAGCGAGAAGGATTGAGGGAGGGAAAAAGAAGAAACAGAGGAATGAAAGCAAGAAATAAGGGGGAAAAGAAAGAAAAAGGAAGGAAAAAAGAGAAGAAATAAAGAAAAGAAAGAAGTAAGGAAAGGGAATAAGAAAGAAATATTAGAATTTATTTAATGTCTATATTCCAGGCACTGTACTAAGTCCTTTACAAATATTATCTTATATGATTCTCATCAAAACCCTGGAGAACAAGTGCTATTATTAACCACTTGACTTAAGAAAACTGAAGCAAACAGAGATTTGCTCAGATCAAAGACCTTGCGTGTGAGACTGTAAGTCAAGTTAGGTTTTCCTGTCATTAGGTCCAGGGCTCTATATACTGAAATACCTAATTCACAGGCTGCACTAAAAGAATACTCATTTTATCATTTATTTTTCTTGCTGAATTGAAAGATATTTGGGTACAATATTAAAACAGAATAACTTCTGTTCAAAAAGCAAATGCTCTAAGAATGAAAAGGCTCATTATCTACAGAGAGAACTTTGAGTTATCAGCTGTTAGGCTAGGTTAACCTTGAGAACACCCCTGACAGAGTTTCTGCAGATGTTCTTGATTCTATCTTGATTCTTGATTAGAGAAGCTTACATACCACAGTGGGCAAATGATGATGATTATTAAATAACTATTTATATTCATTTCTGGGTGTCACATATTAAAGATACAAACTGCAGAAAGTGCATGCAGAGAACTACTAGGATGATGAAGAAAGTTATAATGACCATACCACATAAAGATTGTTAGAAGCAATTAGAGAGGTTTTTCCTGTAGATAAGGAAGCTTGAGGGAAGTAGACATAATTTCTATCTTCAGAACAAAATCCCCGTTTTTTTGTCTTTATGACTGTTAGGTGGAAGGGTTAGACTTTGGTTCATTGTAGGAATTTATTTTTTGATTCTTTGCTTCATTATTTTATCAATGAGCACAAAGTATCTATAGAGGGTTGATTTCAGCTTAATATGAAAAAAACACATTATAAGCATCAGATCAAACTAAAGGTAATGTAGACTTCTTTGGGAAGTATTGCTTGGCACTGGAAGGCTTCAAGAAGAAGCTCCATAAAAATTTTGGAGCATAGTTATAAATGAGTTAATTCTTCAGATATGGTTTGGATTACTGTCTTTCAAGAGTCTATGATTTTGGGACAAATAAAATAGCAGAAAGAGGAAGTCCATGTTTTCCAGTTCAATTACATTGTTCTTTTATGAGGTAGGATGATAAAACCAACAACCTGGTAACAAGTAAAAGTCAATCTTTATTTGATTGACTTTATAATCATGATTCCATAAAAAGGGAAGAAAAAAACATGTGTGTACATGGATACATACATACATATGTATGTATATATATATATATGTATATGTATATATGTGTGTATATATATGTATATGTATATGTGTGTGTATATATATATGCTATTACTTAACCTTTCTGTAAGGGAGGTGAAAGTTCCTTTGGTTTTGAATAAGGATCCCTCAGACACCAGCTGGTCCCAGGGTTCTCTGGTTGCTGTTTCTATGGATCTAGTCTAGAGTCATTCACACTTCATATCAAATAGACTTCTGTCCTGGAAGTTACTTCAGGTTTCCTCATGTTGTCCCAGGAGGATCCCTGTTCTGCCCCAATTTATTTTTCATTGGTCTATGTTCCCTCAAATGGAAATTTTTTGTTTGTGAGGGAATTCTCAAGATCTGGGAATTTTCTTATTCCCTCATCTTCCCAGGATTCTCCTATGTGTGATTGTATGTGTGTATGTATGTGTATGCATTTGCAAACATTTTATATGTTTGTATATGTGTGTATGCATAAATGTATGTATGTAGAGAAAGACAGAGACAGAGAGAGAAACACAAAGGCAGAAAGCTACATACAGAGAGACAGAGACAGAGAGAAAGAGAAAAAAAAAGCCTGTTTAGTCAAGGAAAGAGAAGGTTGGAGCCTGGCTAATTCTTGGCAAACTTTTCTAAACCTACTTGGCATTTCTTCCTTTTATCTCTGGTATCCTAATAAGCCACTTATCTTCCTGGCTATTTCTCCAGCAAGTAGAATCAGGTGATGTTTTACATATTTGGGGAATGTTGGCTGAACATTTCCCATTCATCATATTTGAAAAGCCAAGAAGGTGGCATAAAATCTGACATTTTGAAAAGCTCTCAATTAATTGTTAATATGGGGTTTAAAGTGACAGACCTCAAAGTCTGAGCTAGGAGTTTTTGATCTTCAAAGAGTCACCAAAAAAAGCCTCAATTTTTTTCCTCCCCCCATCCTCTTTCACAGTCTTTCAGGTAATTGCAGATAATCCAAATTGAGGTTCTTGTCTGCTAGAGTTTGCATTAATGATTTAAATGAACCATAATAAACATAAATTTAGATGTCTGGAGTGTTTGAAAAGAAGTGAAACATGTTTTATTGCCTCTAAAGTAAAGAGTCTAAAGGACAAAAAAAGCAAGATGAAAAGATAACTTTTAAAAATGAGATAGAAGTGCAAGAATTAAAAAAAATCTTTCAAGAGAATATGATATGGTTAATAGTAAAAAAAAAATGTCAACTTTGTAGTTAGCATTAACTTTGCATTTGATTTAAGTGAGGATAATAGTTTAATTCATTGCCATTTTTCAAGACTGTTGACATTCTATATTTATCTAGGATCTAAAATAATTTAATATTTAACTGGACAGGTGTTTTATTCCCTATACTTGTTGTCTGTATGTAAATTCAATATTGAGTATCCTCTTCATATCTCTAGAAATGGTTATAATTATCAGTGAAATGTAGAGTTACCTAGAGAGAGCTAGGTGATATGAATAGACATCTGTATTCATAGTTTTAAAGACCTAAATTCAAATTCAGATTTACATTCATACTAACTACACAATCCTGGACAACTTCTTAAATCTCTTGCCTCAGTTTCATCATCTATAAAATGAGAATAATAACAGTAACTGCCTTCCAGAGTAGGTGAGGATCGAATAAGATAATTTTTTAAAAAGTGCTGTGCAGATCTTAGAGTGTCTTATAAATGCTATTTGATATTGTTGCTGTTGTCATATACCGGACAGTCCTTCAATGGATACAGATAACATGGATAAATATACAAACCATTTTGTCACAAGACAAAATAAACACATCCAGGAGAAGATAATCAAAATTGTAAAGGGCTAGATACTATGCCATCTGAGAATAGTGAAAAAACTAGGAGTATTTATCTTGGAAAAGAAAGAGATTGAATGCATATAATATTGAGTTTCAATTAATCAAGTGATTTTCATATAGAAAAGTATTAGGCTTGTTTTCCTTCTACTTATAGGATAGAATAAGCAACAAAAGGTTCAAGTTGTAGAGAGAGAAATTTTGGTTGGATATAAGAGAAATGTGATCCAGAACAATACAATGAAAATGATGAAAGTGCTTAAAATCTTTCTTGAGATGAGTTGAAGCAACTGGGTCTATTTAGCCTAGAGAAGAGAAAACACAGGGAGGAGGTAGTAGATCTGTATAAGAATTTGAAAAGCTATAGTATGAATAAGACATTTACTTCTGCTTGACTCCTCAAGAAATATGGAAGTACAATGGGTAGAAAATGCAAAGAGGGGAAAATTTCCTGGGCAGAGCTGAACATAAAAATTCCAAACAAGAAAGTAAAACAAAAAAGAAACAGAACCTGCTATGAGGGACATAACTTGTAGTTTAGATATGGAGAGTTTAAAATTATAAATGTCATCTGAGGAGGAAGAGATTAACTCCTGAAGGATTATTACTCATATAAACTGAATTTTGGATCAGAGGAAATTGGGAATGAGGAAGGAGTGCATTCCCATTCTGGAGAAATACCTGTAAAATGTCATTGAAGGAAAAGATAGAATGCCAAGTTCAGAGAACTGTGAGTAAACCAGATTAATTGGAATATAGACTTTGGGAGGGAATCCGTATGATTCAGAACTGAAAGATAGGTTAGAGAAGGATTGAAAAAGACTCTATATGGAAAATGAACTTCTTCGGTTGCTGTGCAGCAGATTGTTATTCAATTACAAATCAGACTAAATGATCTCTTCTACCTCTCAGATTCTTCATGTCAAATTTTTTCTGTCTTCATCCACTGTAATATAGCACTTTGAAGTTTGTATCAAAAACATTCTCCCTGCTTTCAAAAAGTTAATATTCAAATGAGGAAGAAAATATAAAAAATTACTATATACAAATAAAATATATATAGGGAAAGTGGAAGGTAACTCACAAAGAGAAGTCATGAGCAGCAGCAAAGGTTAGTTGTGAGTGAAAAATCCCAAAGGCCTCCATCTGAATTTTGGATTAGATGTCATTCTTGAAAGAAGCTAGAAAAGGGAGAATGGAATGAAGAAATGAAGGAAGGGAAAAAAGAAGGAAGGAAGCATGGAAGGATGGAAAGAAGGATGGAAGAAAAGAAGAAAGGAAATTTGGAAGGATGGATATATGGAAGGGAGGACGGAAAGATGGAAGGAAGAATGGATGGAGGAATAAAAGCAAAAATAGAAGAAGAGAAGAATGGAAGCATGGAAAGATGGAAGGGTGGAAAGAAGGAAGCATGGAAGAAAGGAAGGGAAAAAGGATCAAAACATGGAGGGATGGAAGGAATGAATGAAGAAAGGAAGGAATAAAGGTATGATGAAAGAGATGATGGAAGGAAGAATGGAAAGAAGGAAGTAAGGAGGGATGGAGGATAGAAGGAAGAAAAGATGTATGGCTGGAAGAGTAGAAGCATGGAAGAAAGAAAAGAGGAAGGAAGAAATGATGGAAGGATGGAAGAGATGATTGAAGGAAAATGGAAGGATGGAAGAAAAGAAGGAAGTGAGGAAGCTAAATGCTTACTCATATTAACTTATTTGACCAGGAACATAGTTATTATTATCTTCAATATCTAGGTTTGTTGAATAAAAATTGGCCTTCAGACCTGCATTTTTGGAAAACATATTGGTACCTCAGTGGAAGATGTATTGCAATAGAAAAAGAGCTAAGAGATTTGAAGGAGATCAAACAGAAAGTCATAGCCAAAATATAGCCACGAGTAAATCAAGGCATAAATAAGAATGATGACAGTGACAGAAGAGAGAAGGAAATGAAGAGATGTTCTGAACTTAGAATCATTTCTTTTTACTACATAATGTTAGAAAATGCATTACCCATAAGCCTGTTGTTCTATCAGACAAATCTTTTCTTCACTTCCACCAAATACCATGTTTGCTGGGACTCTTAACTAGTAATGTACCATAGTTAAATGTTACCTGCCTATTTACATCACAGAAGACACTAAAGATAGTTAAAGTTCCCTATTTTCAGTGCTGGTGTATAACTATCTGAAAATTCCCTTGTTTCCTTCCAATTAAGGATCTCTAAATATGTACTACAGAGACAGAAGAATATTATGGTTACCTTGTTTCTCTAGTTTGACTTTCTATTTATGAATTATATGTACCTTATCTTCTCCAAGTAGGGGTTAAATGTGCCTTGTTCAAAGTCAGAGGTTTCTCTCACTGATCCAGCAGAAGGATGTTGTATAGGTGGTGCAGAGGAGGGAACATGTTATTAAGCTAATGGTCTATGTGCAATCTCATGTGAGTAATCTCTTTCTTTAGTTGACAGATATCATGCATGGAAGGTCTGTGATAAGAATGAGTTTGCAAACTGTTCCAAACTTCTATAGAAAAACAAGGTAGATTAAGTAGAAACAAAACCCCCAGTAATCCTGATGTTCTATAAAAATCATATTTTTATAATGTTTTCAAGTTTTCAAACTGCTTTTCATAAATTATATCATTTGTGAATCACAGTTAATTTGGTGAGATAGGTACTAATAGTATTGTGATTTTCATTTTATAAATGAGAAAAGTGAAGTTTGGGGAGAATAATCGAGTTGCCTATGGCTACACAGTCAGGAAGTATCAGAGGAGGGAATTTAAACCCTAATTTTCTTAACTGCAATTCTAGCTCTATTTCCAACCCAGTATATTGTTTCTTTGTAAACTTTATGATATTCTTCATTGCATCCTGTAAGATGCCTTCTGAATCTTTATTGTTCGATTGATATTTCTTCACTGATATACAACAATCTGAATGTATGTACAATATTGAGAACCATAGACAACTGCATCTATTATTTCATAAATGGGGGCACCTCTATAAAGGTCACATAGATACCTCTTATCCCCACCCCATTCTCACAATGCTTAAAGATTCTAATGTATAAATACCTGAAACATCTGATTTATATATTTTTATTCATTTATGCTCGGGCCTTTATACTCTGTGTTTTCAATTTGTTGAATCTCACATTTTATTATCCTAGATATAGGGAAAAGCTCATGAAACTACTTTTGCACCAAGCTGTGACAGTTTCATGTTTGCTATGGAAGATTTTGTGGAAAAAATAATGGAAAATTATCAAGTAAAGGACAATGGAAGAACCAGACAGTAACTGTCAGTATGGAGGTAATGATGACTAAAATTGGTGAGTGTTAGGGGAAAATGGGGGATTTTCCAAAAGAATGAAACAACAGTGGGAGGGAGACTAAAGGAAACTGAGCAGGCTCCAAGAACAGAAAACAATCATTTTAAATTGTGCTGTTTTGGACAGCCATCACCAGTTGAACTTCATTATTATGCCCCACTTAGTGGGGGGGAAGGGTGTGGTTTGGGTATAGTAACCTAAAACTCTTTTGTTAACGTATTAAAATTTCAAAATCCATCATCTGTATTTTTTTTCCCATGTGTTGTCCAAACATAAATGAAAGGAAAGCAGTCTGCAGTTTATTACATAAAAATTGCATCTATTTAAAAAGTATAATTTTAGAGACCACATTCGCCTCCACATGATCCAAACAAAGAATCCATTCCAACATTATTGCTTCTTAAAGTAATGTGGTTTCAGACTTAAATAAACACTCCTGTAGAGAAAGGAAGAGAAAGGAAAGGAAGGGAAGAGAAGATAAAGAAAGGGAAGGCAAGGCAGAGGAAAGTAAGGTAAGGCAGAGAAGGGAGGGGAAGAAAGGGAAAAGGAAAGGGAAGGGAAGAGAGGCAAAGTGAAGCAAAGGGAAGGGAAACAACATTGCTAATGGAATGACTGAACAGCCACTGTTCTATGTAAAATAACTTTACAAAGCCCCAAATTATACTAAGGCAAGCAGTAAAAAGAAAGTGGTAAGCATATACAAAATTATAGCCTGACTCTTTGAACCATGAATTCATAGAAGATGAGTCATGAAGAAATTGAAACTATTTCTAGCCATATGAAAAGATGGTCCAAGTCATTATTAATCAGAGAAATGCAAATTCAAACAACTCTGAAATATCGCTACACACCTGTCAGATTGGCTAGAATGACAGGGAAAGACAATGCGGAATGTTGGAGGAGATGTGGGAAAACTGGGACACTGATACATTGTTGGCAGAATTATGAATACATCCAGCCATTCTGGAGAGCAATTTGGAATTTTGCTCAAAAAGCTATCAAACTGTGCACACCCTTTGACCCAGCAGTGTTACTACTGAACTTATATCCCAAAGAGATTTTAAAGAAGGGAATGGGACCTGTATGTGCAAGAATGTTTGTGGCAGCCCTGTTTGTAGTGGCCAGAAACTGGAAACTGAGTGGATGCCCATCAATTGGAGAATGGCTGAATAAATTGTGGTATATGAATATTATGGAATATTATTGTTCTGTAAGAAATGACCAGCAGGATGATTTCAGAAAGGCCTGGAGAGACTTACATGAACTGATGCTGAGTGAAATGAGAAGGACCAGAAGATCATTCTATACTTCAGCAACAATACTATCTGATGATCAATTCTAATGGACGTGGCCCTCTTCAATAATGAGATGAACCAAATCAGTTCCAATAGAGCAGTAATGAACTGAACTAGCTACACTCAGGGAAAGAACTCTGGGAGATGACTATGAACCACTACATAGAATTCCCAATCTCTTTATTTTTGTCCACCTGCATTTTTGATTTCCTTCACAGGCTAATTGTACACTATTTCAGAGTCAAACTCTTTGTATAGCAAAATAATTGTTTGGACATGTATACATATATTGTATTTAACTTATATTTTGATATATTTAACATGTATTGGTCAACCTGGGGGAACGGGTAGGGGGAAGGAGGGAAAAAGTTGGAACAAAAGGATTTGCAACTGTCAGTGCTAAAAAATTACCTATGCATATATCTTGTGAATAAAAAGCTATAATAAAAAAGAAAAAACAGATTAAGAAAAACAATAACAGAAAAGAAATACAAAACAAAATAAAGCAAAACAAAAGAAAAAAAATGAGTCAAGCTTAGTTACAATACCTCCTCAAATGAAAACTTATCCATGAGAATTAATGGGGGAAAAAAAAGCAAAGGAAAGCAGTCTAGATATAGCAGACCTAAAACTATTTCATAAATTGGTAATAATTAAAACTATTTGGTACTTGCTAAAAAATAGAATATTGGAACAATGGAATAGGTTAAATTAACAAGACAAAATAGGCAAGGGTTATAATTATCTAGTGTTTGATAAGCCCAAAGACTCAATTTTATGGGATAAGAATTGACTATTTGATGATAATTTCTGGGAAAACAGGAAAATAGTATAGCATAAATTAGGAATTGACCAATATCTAGTACTCTATACGAAGTTGAGGGCAAAATGGGTTCATGATTTAAAGAGTGATACTACAAGCAAATTAAAACAAGAGATAATCTACCTCTTAGATGTGTGGAGCAGGGAGGAATGTATGACCAAAGAAGAATAAGAGAACATTATGAAATGAAAATAGATAATTTTAATTACCTTAAGTTAAAAACTTTTAATCAGAAATAAAACCAATGCAGTCAAGATTCAAAGGAAAGCAGATTCCAGAGATGGAGCCAAGATGGTGGAGTGAAGCTCGAAAGCTATTCTCAGAAGGCAAACTCTGGGAAACCAGGCTGTTTCTTGAAAAGAGCAGGCAAAGATACCTTCTGCAAACACAAGGGCCTTTGTGCTCAACACCAAGAGTCAGAGCTGTACAGGAATCTTGAGACAATGGCCCCTTTCCCACAGAAGCAGAGCTCATTATAAAAGTAAAAAAATAAGAAATACCAAAAAGAAAAGAAAATGATCAAGAAACAGAAAAATAACTTTGACTATAAAAAGCTACTATATAAAAGGGCAGACAACTCAGACAAGGACAAAATGTCCACAGAGGCAATCTCAAAGAGTGATATGAATTGGTCCCAAGTCCAAAGAAGCTTCTTTGAAATGTTCATAAAAGACTTTTAAAGCCAAATAAGAGAGGTAAAAGAAAAAAATGAGAAAATAAATAAGAGACATGCATAAGAGAATCAAACTTGGAAAAGGAAGGGAAAAAATGTCTGAAGAAAATAACTCCTTAAAAATTAGAATTAACCTAGACATGGAACCACACTTAACACCGTATACCAAGATAAGATCAAAATGGGTCCATGATTTAGACATAAAGAATGAGATTATAAACAAATTGGAGGAACATAGGATAGTTTATCTCTCAGACTTGTGGAGGAGGAAAAAATTTGTGACTAAAGACGAACTAGAGACCATTATTGTGGTATATGGATGTTATGGAATATTATTGTTCTGTAAGAAATGACCAGCAGGATGAATACAGAGAGGCTTGGAGAGAATTACATGAACTGATGCTAAGTGAAATGAGCAGAACCAAGAGATCATTATATACATCAACAATGATACTGTATGAAGATGTAATCTGATGGAAGTGGATTTCTTTGACAAAGAGACCTAATTCAGTTTCAATTGATCGATGATGGACAGAAGCAGTTACATGAAAGAAAACATGGAAATGAATGTAAATTGTTTGCATTTTGTTTTCTTCTGGGGTTATTTTACCTTCTGAATCCAATTCCTCCTGTGCAACAAGAAAACTGTTTGATCTGCACACAACATTGTATCTAGGATATACTAGGACATATTCACATATATAGGACTGCTTGCCATCTAGGGAGGAGGTGGAGGGTGGAGGGAAAAATCAGAACAGAAGTGAGTGCAAGGGATAATGTTGTAAAAAAAATTACCCTGGCATGCATTCTGTCAATAAAAAGTTACTATAATAATAAAATAAAAAATAAAAAAAATAAAAAATAAAAAATTAGAATTAACCAAATGGAAAAAAGAGAGACAAAAACTAATTGAAAAAAAATCACACATTAAAAATTAGTAAAGGGAAAATGGAAGCTAATAATTCTATGAGGCCTAAAAAGAATAAAAAAATGGAAGAAAATATCAAATGCCTCATTGGAAAATTAACTGAGATGGAAAATAGATCCAAAAGAGATAATTTTTTTTTTTTAAAATGGAAAAAAGAGGGACAAAAACTAATTAAAAAAAACCACACATTAAAAATTAGTAAAGGGAAAATGGAAGCTAATAACTCTATGAGGCCTAAAAAGAATGAAAAAAATGGAAAATATCAAATACCTCATTGGAAAATTAACTGAGATAGAAAATAGATCCAAAAGAGATAAAAAAATATTGACTTACCTAAAGGCTATGACCAATAAAAAAGCGTGGATAGCATTCTACAGGAATACTGCTCAATATTCTAGAAATAGAGAAATAGAGAATGCCAATAGGCATTGAAAAAATCCAAAGGTGATCTTGAAAACCCTAAGGAACATTGTTGTGAAACTACAGAACTGCACTCTTAAGGAAAAAAATACTGCAAGCTGCCAGATAAAACAATTAAAAAATCAAGAAGCAAAAATCCGGATTACTCAAGATCTGGCAGCTTCTATTATAAAGAATCAGAGAACCTTGAATACCATATTTCATAAGGCAAAGGACCTAGCATTACAACCAAGAATTAACTACCCAATAAGACTCAGCTATGGTCTTTCAGGTGAGGAGATGGATCTTCAATGAAGGAAGAGATCTTTGATCATTTCTATTGGGAAAAAAAAAGTAAACAGAAAATGTAATCTACCAACACAGGACTCAAGAGAAGCATAAAATGGCAAACAGGAGAAAATATATATTATTAAAAGGTTAAGCTGTTTACATTCCTACATGGAAAAATGATATCTGTAACTCTTGAGAATTATATCTGACACTGAGGAAAAGTCACATGAACTGAGGGTATGGTTGTAAATGGACTCTGATGGGATGACATCAAAGGTAGAGGGCTAAAACTTTTGAGTCGATGCACTGAGATCAGGACTGCTGAGCACTTGAGGCTAACTACTGATTTGACAATACTCTATGGGCATATGCTTGGAAAATGGTCCTTTCCACTATCTGTGCTGGCTCAATGATTGGTGTATACAGAGGATTGTAGGAGGAACAAGGGGGTGGAGTAAGACTAGCCAGAGTCACATTTTGGCGGTGGACGAGGGAGAAGGCAGTTGCGGAGGTTCTGCTTCCATCCTGTTCAATCCTGCATCCAAGGACCAAGAATAAAGACTGAGGACTTTTGTTTATCCTGACTCTGGTTGATTCTGAAGTATTCTGGGTGCTAGTGCAATTGTCACATCAAAGAAGAAGACATTATGGGGTGGAAACAGGTCTGTGCTGCAAAAAGAGAAAAGAGGGTATATAATAAGAAAATTAGTTCACATGAAGAGGTGCAAAAGACCTATTGCAATATAGGGAAAGAAGAAAAAGGGATGAGTATTGTCTGAAGATTGATCTCAACAGTTTTGACTGTAAGAGGGAATAATTTAATCATTCAATTTAATTAAATTTATCTAACTCTAAATAAGAAAGAGAAAAGAAAGAAAAAGGAGGGATGGGATAGAGGGGAGGGAAGAAATAGAATGGTAAGAGGTAAGAGAAAGAGGGAGGAGTGATAGAAGATAAGATAGTGAGTGGGATGGGTGAAAAACTGACTAAGAACAGAGTGGAAGGAGAGAACAAAAGTATATTCAGGGAAGAAAATAGGATAGAGGGAAATACAAAGCTGGTAATCATTGTTAAGAGATAGATCAATTCTCCGAGAGCCTTCACAGCTGTGAATCATAACATCTGAAATAGTTGCAAGGCAGCTTTTGCTGACACGAGTGTTGCAGATTGGGAATGACATAAATTGGAGGCAGAGGGAAGAGGAGAGAAGTCTGACAATGCAACGGCCTCTCAGTCAGAGAGGTAAGACAATAGCAACTGCCGCTCAGTCTCCTTGTATCATCCTCTCATAAGACACAATCCATTTTGCAGGTTTGGGTTGGATCTCCAGCAAGCACTGCCAGGTAACTCCTATAACTGTCAATGTGAATGGGTTGAACTCTCCCATAAAATAGAAGTGAATATCAAAGTGGATTAAAAAACAGAATCCTACAATATGCTGTTAACAAGAAGAAAAAAAAAAACATTTCACACAGAAGGATACATATAGACTAAAGGTAAAAAACTTGAAGCACATTTATTATCCTTCAGTTGACATAAAAAAGTAGGAGCAGCAATTCTGATCTCAGATAAAGAAAAAGTAAAAATAGATCTTATTTTTTCCCTATTTTTATTATAGCTTTTTATTTACAAGTTATATGCATGGGTAATTTTACAGCATTGACAATTGCCAAACCTTTTGTTCCAATTTTTCTCCTCTTTCCCTCCACTCCCTCCCCCAGATGGCAGGTTTACCAATACATGTTAAATACGTTAAAGTATAAATTAAATACAAGTATACATGCTCAAATAGTTAAAAAAAATAGATCTTATTAAAAGAGACAAGAAATGAAAGTACCTAAGTACATAAAGGGTATCATAAACAATGAAGTAATAACAATACTAAATGTGTATGCCCCAAGTGGTAGAGCAGCCAAATTCTTAGAGAAGATTTTAATCCACTAACAGGATTAAATAGACAGCAAAACTATTCTGGGTGAGGTACCTCAAACTTCCACTCTCAGAATCAAACAAATCTAACCACAATCAAATAAGACAGAAACTAGAGAGGTTAATAGAATCTCAGAAAAACTAGTTATGATAAATCTCTGGAGAAAATTGAATAAGGCCAGAAAGGAATAATATACCTTTTCCTCATCAGTACATTGGACCTTAACAAAAGTTGATCATGTATTAGGGCATAAAAACCTCATAGTCAAATGCAAAAAGTCAGCAATAGTAAGCCATTCCTTTTCAGATCACAATGCAATATAAATTGTATTCAATAAAGGAACAGAGAAAGATCATTTGAAAACCAATTGGAAATTAAATATTCTAATTATGAAGAACAAATGGACCAAAAATCAAATCCCAGAAACAATCCATAATTTCATCCAAGAGAATGAGATAACATACTAAAACCTATGGGATGTACCCAAAACAGTTCTTAGGGGATATTTCCTGACTCTCAATAGCTACATGAATAAAAAGCTATCAAAAGAACAAATTAAAGACCCCCAATTACATACCCAATTAGAAATTCTGAAACTAAAAGGAGGCATTAATAAAATAAAAACTAAGAAAACTATTGAATGAATAAAAAAAAACTGTTTGTTACATGGAATAAATCAACAAAATTGATAATTGTTTGGTTAACTTGATTAGAAAAAAGATAAGGAAAAACAATCTAATCACTAACATCAAAAATGAAAAAGGTAAACTTACCAATAATGAAAAAGAATTAAATTAAAGCAATAATTAGGAGCTATTTTGCACAAGTGTATGGCAACAAGTTTGACAATCTAACTGAAATGAACTAATATTTGCAAAAATATAAATTGTCCAGATTAAGGGAAAAGGGGATAAATCATTTAAATAATCCTATTTTAGAAAAAGCAATTGAACAAGCTTTTGATTAATTCCCTAAGAAAAAAGCTCTTGGGTCCCATGGATTCACAAGTGAATTCTACCAAAATTAAAACAAAAAAATAATCAGTTCCAATGCTGTGCAATCAATTTGGGAAATAGGTAAAGAAGGAGTCCTGTCAAACTATTTCTATGAAATAAATGTAGTATTGATATCTAAATCAGGAAGAGCCCCAAAAGAAAGAAATTATAGACCAAACTGCTTAATGGATATTGATGTAAAACTTTTGAATAAAATATTAGTAAATCGAATACAGCAATTTATCAGTAGGATAATATACTATGATCAAGTGGAATTTATAACAGGAATGCAGTGCTGGTTCAATATCAGGAAAAATAATAATATAATTGACCATATCAATAACAAAACCAACAGAAATCATATGATAATCTCAATAGCTGCAGAGAAAACTTTTGACAAAATACAGCACTCATTCCTATTAAAAAACACTAGAATGCAATGGGATAAAGGGAACTTTCTTTAAAATAATAAGCAGTATCTGTACAAAAACAATAGCAAGCATTAGTTGTAATGGAGGGAAGCTAGATCCATTCCCAATAAGATCAGGAATGAAACAAAGATGGCCTTAATCATTATTATTATTCAACATTGTACTAGAATTGTTGGCTTTAGCAAAAAAGAAAAAAAAGAAATGAAAGGAATTTGACTTGGTAATGAGGAAACCAAATTATTTTTCTTTGCAGATAATATGATGGAAAGTTGCAGGATAAAACATAAATCCACACAACTCTTCAACATTTCTATATGTTACTGATAAAGCCCATCAGCAAGAGATAGAAATTCCATGTAAAATTACTGTAGACAAAATAATATACTTGAGGGACTACCTCCTACAAGAAAGCCAAAAACAATATGAACACAATTATAAAACATTTCTCACACAAATGAAGTCAGATCCAAACAACTGGAAAAGCATCAATTGTTTATGGGTAGGCCGAGCTAATAAAAAAAAATGACAATTCTGACAAAACTGGTCTACTTTTTCAGTGCCATACTAAACAAATTGCCAAAATATTATTTTATAGGCCTAGAAAAATAACAAAAATCTTTTGGAAGAGCAAAAGGTCAAGAATATCAAGGTAATACATGAAAAAAAATACAAAAGATTAGTAGTACCAAACCTAAAACTATATTATAAAACAACAGTAAACCAAACCATTATGGTATATGAATATTATGGAATGTTATTTTTAAAAGAAACAATCAAAAGAATGATTTCAGAGAGCTTTGCAAAGACTTGCACAAATTGTTTCTAAGTGAGCTGAGTAGAACCAAGAGAACACTGTACATAGCAACAACAAGTTTATATGATGATCAATTCTGACAAAAGTGCCTTTTTTCCCTGAGGCCATTGGGGTTAAGTGACTTTTCCAGGGTCACACAACTATGAAGTGTCTCTTTTCAACAGTGAAGTGATTCAGTCTAGTTCCAATGGTCTTGTGATAAAGAATGTCATCTGCACCCAAAGAGAAGATTGTAGGCACTGAGTGTGGATCACACAGTAATTGTTTCATTTTTTCTCATTGTATGTTAGCATTTGGTTTCCTCTCATTTTTTTTTCTTTGTGTTCTGATTTTTCTTCTGTAGCATGATAATTGTGGAAAATATGTGTAGAAAAATTGCACATGTTTAACAAATTGGACTACTTGCCATTTAGGGGAAGGGTGTAGGGAAAGGAGGGAAAAATTTGGGACAAAGTTTTGTAAGACTGAATGTTGAAAATTATCTATGCATATTTTTAACAATAAAAAGCTTTAAAATTATAAAATTCATATATACATATATGTATATGTATATATGAATTTTATAATTTTAAAGCTTTTTATTTTGTGTATATGTATATATACATATATATGTATAAATTATACGTATTTTGGATAGTAGCTCCAAAACAGAGAGTTTAAATAGTAGTCAGTGGAATAGCTTATGCAGACAAGAGACAGTAATCAATAACTTTAGTTACCTGCTATTTGATTATCCCAAAGTTTTCAGGTTATATGGTAGGAAATTTTGTCACTATTTGACAAAAACTTGTGGGGAAACAGAAAATTGTATGGCAGAAATTAAACATAGACCAGTGTTTGTTGGAGGTCTAACTCAGACCTGTAGAATGGATCTCTTTATGTGAAAGGATGATGATGATACAAGGAGGCTGAGAGGCAGTTGCTGTTCTCTGACCTCTCTCCTCTTTTCTCTTGCTTTTAATTTATTTCAGTCTCAATCTACAAGAAACATCTGTGTAAGTAAAAGCGTTTTTGCAACTCCTTCAAGAGTTATGATTCACAGTTGTGGAGGCTCTTGGAGAATTGACCTGCACCTTCACCTAGATATGGTCCTTAACGATTCACTGTTTTATGTTTTATAAAAATGCAATTATTTTCCTCCCATAGCATGGTCAGTAAGTTTGTGCATTAGCTGTTACATGATTACACATGCTAAGGTATCTGAGTCCACATGCTAGGGAGTGGAAACAGCACTATAGCAAGTGTTGAATATTGTGATATGTCATGAAGGCAAACTTTCAAATGGAGAAGAGGTCTATAGTCAGAACAGGCATTTAAGTCTCTCATTAGTCTTCTGGCTCTGTCCTTTAATGTATTAGCCCATTTAATTACCCTGACTAAAAAAGTCTTACCAGATCTCTTCTTGCTTTTCTTTCCTGTGGATTACCAAAGGAACTCTGGGAGGATCTTAGTCATGAACAGCTCTCGGATGCTGCTACTTCTTTGCTTCTTGTGTGTCTTAAGTTCCACATTTGGGCACCATGTGTTGTGATACGGGAGACACCTGCCAATGGCTGCTAGAGGTCTAACTCAGACCTGTAGAATGGATCTCTTTATGTGAGAGCATGATGATGATACAAGGAGACTGAGAGGTAGTTATGTTGTCTAACCTCTCTCCTCTTCCCTCGGCCTACAATTTATTTCATTCCCAATCCACAAAGAACATCTGCATAAGTAAAAGCCGCTTTGCATCTCCTTCAAGTGTTATGATTCATAGTAGGGAGGTTCTTGGAGAATAGCCCTGCCCCTTCACCTAGGCATGGTCCTTAACAATAGACAACATTTCATACCCTATACTAAGATAAGGTCAAAAGGGTACATGATTTGGATGGAAAGAGTGATACTATAAGCAAATTAAGAAAGCAATCAATAGTCCACTTGTAAGATCTATGAAGAGGGGAATAATTTTTGATTAAGCAAGATATAGAAAACATTATGGAAGACAAAAAGGATTGTTTTGATTATATTAAATTTAAAAACTTTGGCACATACAAAATTAATGTAACTGAGATTAGAAGAAAATCTGAAGGTTAGGAATCAATTTTTATAGCCGGTATGTCTTATGAAGTCCTCATTTTTCAAATATATATAAAGTGCTGAGTCAGATTTATGAAAATAGAAATCATTCCCCAATTGAGAAATGGTCAAAGAACATGAAAGGCAGTTTTCAGATGAAGAAATTAAAACTATCTTTCAGCATATAAAAATATTATATCTTTGAGAAATGCAAATTAAAAACAACTCTTAGGTACCACCTTAGACCTATTACATAGGGTAATATGACAGGATAGGAAAACGATAAATGTTGGATATATGGAGAAATTACAATACTAATTCATTGTTGGTGGAGTTGTGAAATAATCCAACCATTCTGGAGAGCAAATCATGTTTTCTTCCACCAGTTATCAGATTATAAAATATTTTCATAGAACTTCAAAGAAGATTATCTTCTCTTTGATAAGTGATATTTCACTATTTTTATACTCTTAACAACAAAAATAATGTCTAACACACAACAAGTGCTAATTAAATGCCTTTTAATTTTAAATGAATTTGAAAAGAGAATTATTTGCCCTTATAAGTCACTAGTCATTTTTGTTTTTTCCCTTTGAGTTATATTTTTATATTTATTTTATATTTTGTTCACTTATTATATGTTGTATAAGATTTTTTTTCTTTTTTTTAAGTAAGGATTATTTTTCCCCTTGTCTGAGTGCTAATGCCTATACAGTAGGCACTTGATAAATGCTTGCTTAGTTGCTAGTGAGAGAAAAAAAAACTGCCGTGAAAACCTTAGAAATTAGAAAAGGCATTTGTCTGGAAAATTTTAAGTAGAGTAGTGCTTCTCAGTTTCTGACTTCAAGCCCTCTTTGTCAAAGTGTAATTAGAGAATGAAATAGGACATTCTCATAAACACTTATCTCTCTGGGATAGAGATGTTGCTCTTATAGATTGAGAGAAGCAGAGAATTTTAGAACTCTTAGGAACTATGGTATGATCACAACTAACTATATTGGGATCTTAAATTCATTAGATATATTTAATATTTTCTATTTCTTATTTTCCAATAGAGTTAAAAGACTATTCTTATCTTTTCTAATCAGTTTGTGTTTGTTTATTTTTCTCACAGGATTTTAATTAATTTCTTAGTTACACACTTATAATTTCCTAGATCCCAATGCTATATGAATCTGCTTTCGAGATGACAGTAACCACCTATCCCTGCCAGTTCCCAGAAGTGAAACGTTCGGTTAAGTCCTGTTTGTCTTACCTTCAAGATGGATATAAACATCACAATGAGTAGGGTACTGGAACGCCCCATGGAAAACAGAATCATTAAACGAGAGCATAGTGAAAGTCTCAGGTTTTGTTTTGTTTTGTTTTTCTTTTCTTTCTTCCTAAAATCTCAGCACAAAGCTGACATTTCCTATGAAAGAAGGGGGGTAGTACTACAAAATCTAATGAAACATTTAACTGTCCTTGTCTATTTTTCCAGCTCTTAAGCACCTCTTTGGTGATGAATCAACTGGAATGAAGCCCTTGCAATTCACAAAAGGGACCCAAACAGGTTGATACCTGTGGCTTTGAGCCAAATATAAGCTTTAGCATAAGGTGTGACTGTAAGAGTTTTGACCGGATTCTCTGGACATTAGTCAAAGCCACAGAACATTCTTCACAAGGTGTGGTATTTATTATAGCCTGGCCCTCCACACCACACACATTCCCCTTCTTGGCACAAATTTCCAAATGTCTTTCTGAATGCACACTCTTGAACAGTATTTTTTGGCATAATATTGATTCCTGACATCATTGCCCTCCTAATCCAAAGGGATAAAAATTGGAAATTCAAAACTTCTGTTTGACAATCTACAAAAACAAACAAACTTTTTGGCTGTTGTGCTCCTTAAAAGAACATAAGTAATGATTCCCATTGCAGTACCTTACCTGTGCCCAGATTAATATACAAAGATTTAAGCTGCAACCCTACCAGTGATTATTTTAAGTGCAACTTGACGATGGAAAAAAATAAGGGAAAGGAATGTACTTTTGCCCAGATGTCATAGAACAAACAGAAAAGAATACAGAGGATACTTATAGAAATGAAGAAGTTGTAAGTGATCTATGATGAGACATCCAGATGTACCCTTGGGAAGGTAAAAAGCTGGAATATGGAAGGTTTGTTTTCTCAATTGCCTTTGACTTGAGGGACATTACCTCAATTTCACCTAACCTTTCTACAGAAGAAATGATCATTTATTTCTTTCCAATGACACCAAGATTAGATTGGAACTTACCAACCCGACCCACATTATCCTTGGATAAGGATACAGGCTTGGACAAAAAGCATTGTGGTCCCAATCAGATGTCAAGATTATAGAGTAAGACTATAGCTGAAACGTGTCCCTATATTTATCAATTTGCATTGTTGCTACCTATCTTCATGAGACAAATTGTAAAAAGGCAAGAAAAAGACAGGTATATAAATTTAACAAATTGTGATGCTACATAAGGGGGAAAGACTGAGGATATAATATTGTAAAATATAAAACTGAAATTGGTTTTAAAAGAAGATACAGGCACAGGATACAATCAAGAATAAGGCCTGAAGTGGAGAACATAGAGGAGTGTTTAAGAAGATAAAGAGCCCTGTTCTAGAAAGAGTAAGATGCTAGTATAGTTTGATTATAGAAAAGATGAAAGCAAAAAAAAAAGTAAAAGTATAAAGAGAAAAGTATAAAAAGCCTGGAAAAGTGGGAAAGGACCCATTTTGTAAAGATTGTTAAATGCTAAAGAGATACCATTTTTTAGTCTGTAGGTCACAGGGAGTCATTGAAATTTGTAAAATAGGCTGGTGACATGGTCTTCTTTGTTTTAAGAAAGCCACTGGTAGATCAGTGTAGAATTGGATTGGATTGGAATAGGGAGAGTATTGAAATGGAAATACTAGCCAAAAAATTTACAGTCTTCTAGGTATCACATAACAAGGACCTGCATAAAGATGGAAGTATAAAGGGAGAGAATGGGAGTATAAATACACAGACACAAGACAGCAACTCATTGGATATGGAATGAGTTGGGAAAAGTAGCTGAAAACGGATGACATCAAGTTTTGGAGCTAGGATGATTAGGAAGATAGTGGTATCTTCTATAGTAATAGGAATTCTTGGAAGAGAAGAGGTTTGGGGAGGAAAGACAATGAGGTTTTTTAAATTTTGAATTTACAGTAAAATGGAGAAATAGCACATACAAGAGAGTGGCAAGCAAGAAAAAGTACTTTGGTTCAAAATATGTAAAATATAGTGAGTTGGGCTGATAGGAAAAAGGCTGACACCACCTACATAGCAAACATGGAAGTTTTTTGATCAGGGTTTATGGTTCCAAGACTAGAAAGGGAAGGGGAGGTGAAATACAAAAGGAAAATATCTATACTAGGTAGGTGAAGGTGTTTGCCTAGGAGTTTGGGGAGAAGACAATTGGAGAGAAGTGAGTGAAACAAAACATGGACTGAGATTTCCTGAAATAGTATTCAGGGTGAATAATGTCTCATTAATAAAAGTTCCAAGTCATGGTCTCTGATATAGTAGAAAAGTGGTTGGTACAAAGATCAAAATGATATGAAGGAAAATGGTATGGCAGAATATATTGAGATTTACTGACATTCTAAAGTTAAAGCTGGATGACAAGAGCACATTTAAAGCAATTAACACATGTAAAACCGGTAAATGTGGAATTTCAGAAGTAAAACAGACTATTTCAGACTTTTGAAAGTAGCTTAAACAAAAAAAAATTGCAATATTAAAAAAGAATACTATATGGCCTACAACATCAAATATACTATATAAAAATTATAATTCTCAAATCTAAAAGGAGGAATAGATAGTGTTATAACAAATTTAAAAAAAAGACAGACATAGATACTATTGTATGATGCAGTCAATAGAACTTTAGGCCTGGAGTCAGAAATATCCGACAAAATCTGGCTATAGGCACATCCTAATTTTTTGAACCTGTTTATCACTGAACCTTCATGTGCTTCAGTCTTTCACAAAATGTAATCTGACTTTTAGGACTGTTGTGCAGAACACATACAAAAAAAATTAAGCCATTCTGAAAAATTAAAGTGTATATTACATACACACATATATTATGTATATAACATTATCATAGACGTGTGTGTTATATAAATTACAGAAATTCTTTTGGAACAATAAGACCTCAATTCAACAGACAATAATTAAGGTTGATAGTATCACAATATTAAATTTTAAATGCATTAAACACTGTTTCCATCTGAATGAAGACTATAAAATGGCTAAAATGAACTCAAAAACCCCTCCAAGGATGACATGTCAATGAATTCAACTAACAAAATGTTCACAAAAAAACACTGACTGAATGACTAATTCATACAACTTCGTCTGGAGAAATGTAAAGGTTTATGTTGGCAGATCAGGACCAAGTCATTTCCAACAGAAATTACAGAAAGTCCTGTCTTCAGGGACATGATATTAATTACCAATCTCAAGTATGAAAGAGAAAGAGTAGAATCTGTGCAATACATCATTGCTGACTGGGGAAAAATGTACTTAACAAAATATCACGAAAGAAATGACCTAGCAGCTAGAATTTTAGAACAGGAGCTCAATATTTTCATATTGACAAATTCCATGCTATAAAGCTCTATATATTCTGGAGAGCTCAACTAATAAGCTTTGATGGAACCAGACAGTTTACCATTTATTGAAGTCTTGCCCATAGTTGCCCATAATTGCCCAACATAATCTTTTAATGATTCAAGATTCTGTATTGTGGGATAATTAGAAGCACTTGAATTGGCTTAAGAGATGAAAAGACTGAGACCTCTATAGAGGCCAGATCAAACCTAGAGTGGGTACAGAATATTCAAACAATGACTTGTTTTCTTTCCCAAAGATTTTGGAATGTATTACTGAGAGACAATCAGTTAGAAAGGGCAATGTTTGCTTTTTCTCCCCAATGAGTTTCCATGTGTTTGTTAATAACCAGTGTTTCTATTTCTTTTATCCTGTGTGTGTTTGTTCTTTCCTTATCACAAGTGAATGAATATCTGGAAAGAGAATTGATGAATGTAAAAAATCGTGCCTTGCAATTTTAACTGATAGGAAGACCATTAGAGGTGGCAGCATCTGAGTCTATACAGTAACATACAGCTAACACCTGAGCAACCATTTGCTCCTGAAGAACTGACCCACCAGCCTAAATATCGAGTCCCAAAAGGCACCATTTCAGCTGAATAAGGAACTGATGCATGTTTGCAATATCATGTGCCACAGTAAAATTGGTGGGGCCTTCAAGAAGGGAGAACAGAAATCAGGCTTGGTTCCATACTTTATCAACTTTGTGTTTTATATTTAAATCTATTTAGCAGAGACTAATTTTATGCTGAGGGAAGAGTATGTCCCAGAATATGAGGGTATGTTCTGTAAATTGTTTTTGCTATTCAATAAACATCTCTTTGTAAAAGCCAATTGATGTCCACAGATTGATGGACATTAAGACAATGCACATGGTAGAAATCATTATAATCAATTAAATTAGAAATCTCTACAATCTCTGTGCCTTAGTGGTGCTCCAAATAGAATATTAAGGGGAGCAGCTAGGTTGTGCAGGGGATAAAGCGCCTGGTCTGGAATCAGGAAGATCTAAGTTCAAATCTAGTCTCAGGTTCTTACTAATTGTGTGACCCTGGGCAAAACACTTAACTCCTATTTGATTCAGATCCTCATCTATAAAATAGAGACACTCTGGAGAAGGAAATGACAAAGCATATCACTATCTTTGCCAGGAAAACTTCAGGAACAGTACTAAAATAATAAAAGAGATGACTTGGAAGATCAATCTGTCAGTTAGGAAAGTGTCCAATATACTACTGGGGGAGAAGGAAAGAAAACTAGTAATAGCTGCAGTACTAATGAAGGAGCCGGACTAAAGCCTATAGCAAGCTCATGCATGGCTAGATGTGTCTGGTGATAAAAAGAAAGTGCCATGCTGTAAAAATCAATATTTCCTAGATACCTAGAATATAAAATCTATGAATTGTGGTAAACTAGATGTGATTTTAAAAAAGACTTAAAGATTAAACATCCAAATCTTGGGTGGCAGTGAACTTAAGTGGAGGAAAATAAGTGAATTTAATTCAGATGATCAGTACATATAGTTTTGTTGTTGTTTATTGAAGAAGTTCATGACATCAGGGAAGTGATTCCATAATGTGCAAGGGAATTGGATTTAAGTGAGTGAGGATTTTTCCTGTGGGCAAGAATCTGTTAGAAGAATGTTTGGTCTCATAGACAATAAAAGAGTAAAAAAAAATGCAGTACTGGAATATAATCTCATAAATGAAAGAAGGATGTCTGTTCAAATCCAAGGCAAACTATTCATCATCAATGTAATATAAGTCAATGCTCCAACCACTGATATTAAAGATGTGACATTGGATGAATTGTATGAAAATCTAAACATTTTCTAGAAATAACACACTCACACATTACACTCTTTTTTAATGATGAACTAATTGATTTTTTTATTATTATAGCTTTTTATTTACAAGTTATATGCATAGATAATTTTTCAGCATTGACAGTTGCAAATCCTTTTGTTCCAACTTTTTCCCTCCTTCCCCCCAACCTTTCCCCCAGATGGCAGGTTGACCAATACATGTTAAATATGTTAAAGTATAAGTTAAATAAAATATATGTATATATATATGTAAATATGTATAAGTATATGTATACATGTCCTTTGCTGTATAAAAAGAGTTGGACTTTGAAACAGTGTACAATTAGCCTGTGAAGGAAATCAAAAATGCAGGTGAACAAAAATAGAGGAACTGGGAATTCTATGTAGTGGTTCATAGTCATCTCCCAGAGTTCTTTTGCTTTGTGTAGCTGGTTCAGTTCATTACTGCTCTATTGGAACGATTTGGTTCATCTCATTGTTGAAGAGGGCCACATCCATCAGAATTTATCATTAGATAGTATTGTTGTTGAAGTATAGAATGATCTTCTGGTCCTGCTCTTTCACTCAGCATCAGTTCACATTAAGTCTCTCCAGGTCTTTCTGAAATCATCCTGCTGGTCATTTCTTTTATTTATTTATTTATTTTAATAACTTTTTTTGACCAGGGTAATTTTTTACATTATCCCTTGCAC